>NC_053157.1:54782148-55082148 GCF_016835505.1 Polypterus senegalus
CTCAATTCGCTGTATTCTGGGATTAGCAAATCCCTTATACGCAGGTTACAGTTGGTCCAGAATGCTGCCGCTCACTAACTGGTTGGGCAAGAAAGTCAGATTCTGACTCTCCACTATTTGCTTCTTTACACTGTCTGCCTGTCAGTTTTCGAATTGATTTTAAAATCTTGTTCCTAGTTTTTAAATCTTTACATGGGCTTGCTCCTGCCTATTTATCTAAATTGTGTGTTTTACACCAGCCATCTAGAGTGCTTAGATCTTCTGGTGAGCTGTCTCTTGTTGTCCCTCGTACTAAGTGTAAAACTAAGGGGAACAGGGCTTTTGCAGCTGCTGCTCCTCACCTGTGGAACTCTTTACCTCATTACATAAAGGAGCTGCCTACAATTGAACTGTTCAAAACAAGATTAACTATTAACTAATTATATTTATGCTAAAATGTCTCTGAGCACAACAAAAAATCTCTATAAATTTGTTGTAAAGCACTATGATGCAGACAACCTTTGCACATTAATTGATTTGCAATTGTCTATAACTTTCTAAATATTATGATTCATTACTTGCAAACAGGAAAAAACAAAATCATTAAACAGAAGCTTCTGTTTATTATGGGTGAAAACTGTGCAGATCTGAAGGCAGAGGGACAGCACAGAGTTTACTGTCTAGACAACCAATAGGTAGAAGATGCTGCAGAGCATAGGAGGATGCTAAAGTACCTTCATCCAGATGCAAGTGAGATAAACAGACCATTGGAAGGATGGGAGTAGTCCTTAACAATGCCATAGGCTTTGCGGGTGCAATGCAACAAATGGTTGTTTCTTGCCTTATGCTTAGAACTGCTAGGACAGGCTTCGATGCCCTTTGTGACCCTGAATTAGATTAAGCTAGCCTGAGAATGTGTGGATAGATTTACTGCTTGTTGTGGTCACTTACTTCACTTATAATTTCTCAATCCATTTATAATCTTCATAAAGGTATGTTTATTATGCTCTACCAGGATGTGCATTTATACTGGCTTGAACTGAATTACACTAAATATGTGAGACTTAATATTTCACTGAATGCCTTAAAGACAAATAATACAGTATATTGTATATACACACACAAACACACATATATTTACATAAACATACAATGTACGTATATATATACTGTATATATATATATATATGTGTGTGTATATATATATATATACATACACAGCATACAGTATGAGTATATATACCATATCATTTTAACCAGATGGTTAAATTAAGCACTATGTGTTGCCAAGTTCCTGAACCATGAAGAACAAGGCTTTACTCCAAAGGTCTCCATCTGGCAATACCACTGTGATATCCAAGAGAACTACATTTTTTAATAACAGTCCATGAGTAGATGCAAACTAGAGACATATGACCTCGACATATTAGCATCATTCATATTAAGTAATGAGTTGGCCCATTGAGATGAGGTAAAATAAATCTGCTTTCTCACTCAACACCACAGCAAAGCTGATGTTTCCAAAGTGAAGAAAAATGGCAGTTTGTGAGAGATGTGTTTCCCAAGATTAATTAATATGCAGATTTTCATTGTAATTATCTATCTATCTATCTATCTATCTATCTATCTATCTATCTATCTATCTATCTATCTATCTATCTATCTATCTATCTATCTATCTATCTATCTATCTAATCTTATCTGATACTAAATACACTCTTTTCTCATTTTGAAGAATAGTTTATTTTTGTTTGTATCTGTGCCTTGGCCGACATTCAACTATGACGTTACTCTGTTTCCCTCTGAACCCAAAATTCAGTGTCTTTGTACTGCATCTGCCCTATCATCATAACATTATTCAAACAACCTGACAGTAGGTTAAACTTGTCATCTCCTGTTTTTTTATTTTTTTATCTAATTTCCTACTTTAGACAGACCTGGCTACAGATTACTCTGAACCAAGCAGCAGCTCTGTGCCAATGTTATTACCCATCCATCATTTTTCTGAGTGCTATTTTCCATTACAGGGTTATCGGAAGGTGGAGCAATGTGCACAAGAGCTTTTATTACTCTCCCCAAGTTTTTTTAATTTTGCATATATACACTTCCTTTTTTCTATTTTGTTCCTCGAATGGGCTACGCACTTCCCTTATCTTACACCTTGTGACTTTTTTTTTTGCGGGGCTATATCAAAAGCAAGGTGTATGCCACTAAGCCCTGTAACCTCTCACAGCTTGAAGCAAGAATCTGCACGACCTGCAGCGAGGTCGGGGAAGAGGTGCTGCAAAATGTCGGAGAGGCTTGCTTTCGAAGGTGGCTGAAAGTTGTTCAAAATGAAGGCGCTCATGTGGAGGTATACAACTAATCTTCAAGGCATTCGACCATGATGGCAAGCCTAGCAAATAAAACTGCAACATCTCCTTTGTCGAAACTAGAAATATTAATAAACTCAGTTTCTTGTGTAATTTTTAGGAATTTATTAAAAGTGTATAAGTGTAATGTTTATATATAAACAGTACACCTCCAAAATTCACGGGTGTTACATTCCTATAGCACCCGCGAATTGTGAAAAACCATAACTTTTGGATGTGGTTAAAAATGGCTTTTAAATTCCTATTTGTATAGTTTAAACCCTAAATACAGTATGCCCCCAAAGCACTTTCATTTTGCTGCAAACTCAGCTTAATACATTGCCTAAAAAATTACCTGAATACATTACCTAAATACAGAATGTAAAGGTAAACCCGTCTACTGTACAGTACTCTACTGCTATGTCTCCCGCGGTGCTAGAATGTAAAATACCGATGTTACCGCTATACATACTGTAATTCATGGAAGTGCATTTTCTTTGGTATGTGCTGTTGTTTTCTTTGTTATAAGTAGAGTAAATACATAATAATTTCATTTAATTAAAATACAGTAAAATGTACAAGCACTCACCAATGATTAATGATATTGATGATGATGTGTAGTACGATGCAGAGGATTTAAAGCTCCTCGGTGGCGCTCTTCTTCAGGCGCTTCAGGAGGAGTCGTCTTTGTTAGGGTTTTCTTCTGGTGGGGTTTTGTGCTGGCTTTTCTTTATAGGTTTCAGGAACATTGTGATGGGAAGTTTCTACATTGTCTCATGTAGCAAAATGCTAGTACAATTTCCGTGCTATCTCACTGATGATGTTACCGTCCAAGGGGATGTTCTTCCAGCAGTTGGTGATCCACAATGCGAAGGCAGATTCCATCCTGATGATATTTTTATTCCTTACGATCATTACCTTTTTGGCACATTCACAGAAACTTACAGATACGGTACTCCAGTTTGCTGCTTCATTCTTTTTTAACTAGCGAATGGTTCTTTCATTAATGCCATAGTGGTGTGCTATTGCAGTATAACTTTTTAGTTCCCAGAGCAAATCCAGTAGTTCAACCTTCTCCTGAATTGTTTTAAACTTAGAAGGTGCAGGGTGATTCGGCAAAATCGTGTGCGTTTAAGAATAACAAAAATGAATACAATAACAAAATAGAAAACACGAGGACACTCAGCTGGAGTCGCGTCACGGGGCAGCAATCAATCAGCAGCAAAGAGAAATGAATAACGCTATCAGATTGGCTACTTTCACCATCCCAAACCATGTTTTCCTCAGTGGTTGCTTCCTGTTCTCTCTACAGCACAGTATTGCCATGAAAAAAGCCATAAAATTGTGGAGGATATTTCCACTAACATTTAATAGTTAGGTTCTAAGGAAAAATCCACGAATGACTGAGTCTGCAAACCCTGAACCGCGACTTCGCGGAGGTCTACTGTATATAGATATACATACTGGCAAGTGTGGGCACTCTTGCTTAAAATGTCTGTTACTGTGAGCAGTTAAATGAACAGAACATGAACTGTCAGTTCACCAAAAGGCATAAAGTTAAAAATGACACAGTATTTTTCAGCATTTTATGCAAGATTAGTGTTTTGTTTTGTATAATTCTACAGTGAAAAATGGAAA
Organism: Polypterus senegalus; assembly: GCF_016835505.1. NCBI lineage: Eukaryota > Metazoa > Chordata > Cladistia > Polypteriformes > Polypteridae > Polypterus > Polypterus senegalus. Next base: position 54,786,117 of record NC_053157.1, read on the forward strand.
GGAGCAGCATGCAATGGTTTGGGCATCCCAAGATATCTGAGGTCTCATTTAACTTTTATAAGGTCTCAGACCTTAGTTAGCTCATTAGGTCTATGGCTTATTCACAGTCATCATTAGATACCCCAGGTGATGCAAATTACAAAACTATAAACTCTCTGACTCCTCAAACCTTGTCCCAAAATCAGCATCTATGCGCTCCTCTAAGCAGCTGCATAGCTCTCCGAAAAATAAAATAATTAATGCTCACAAAGTAGGAGAAGGCTACAAGAAGATAGCAAAGCGTTTTCATGTAGCTGTTTCCACAGCTTGTAATGTTAATAGGAGATGGCAGTTAACCAGAATGGTGGAGGTAAAGTTGAGACCTGGAAGACCAAGAAAACCTTTGAAAGAACTGGTCATTGGATTGCTAGAAAGGCAAATAAAACCCTTGTTTCACTGCAAAAGATCTTAAGTAAAACGTAGCAGACTCTGAACTGGTGGTGCACTGAACAGACATGACCTTCATGAGTCGGCAGAAGAAAACCTTTCCTGCATCCTAGCCACAAAATTCAGTGCCTGAAGTTTGCAAATGAACATCTAAACAAGCCTGATGCATTCTGGAAACAAGTCCTGTTGACAGATGAAATCAAAATAGAACCTTTTAGCCACAGTATGTTTTGAGAATAAAGGGCACCAAATTCCAGGAAATGAACACCTCCCCAACTATTTAGCATGAGGGTGGATCGATTGTGCTTTGGGGTTGTGTTACAGCCAGTGGCACAGGGAACATGTCATTAGTAGAGGAAAGAATGGATTCAAATAAATACCAGCAAATTTTGAAAGCAAACATCACACCAGCTATAAAAAAGTTGCAGTTAAAAAGAGATAAGAGCAAGATAATGAACTGAAACACACAAAATCTGCAATAGAATACCTCAAGAGGTAGAAGCTGATGGTTTTGCCATGGCCCTAACAGTCCCCGACCTAAAGATCACTGAAAATCTTTGGATGGATCACAAAAGAGCAGTGTGTGCAAGACAGTCCAAGAATCTTGCAAAATTAGAAGCCTTTTGCAAGGACGAATACCCCAAGTAAGAATTGTAAGACTCTTAGCTGGCTACAAAAAGTGTTTACAAGCTGTGATACTTGCCAAAGAGGGTGTTACTAAGTACTGACCATGTATCTGACATATGTGTGATACAGAATCTGCCAAATAGTACAAAGAGTACACAACACATGTTTCACCCTTATTATTGGGCTCATCAGGTATATGCACTTTTGCAACCCCTTAAGTGGTTGAACCTTGGACATCAGCGCCTGAGGCAAAGCCTCTGATGCTTCGCCACGGCGGCTGGTTCTCTTATTCGGCAGGGTGAAGATCAGAGTATTACATGAACATGAACAAACATAAACAAATAAAATGAATAGGCATTTGTTTGAGGTTTCTTCCCTGCCATACACTCAGTGTCGCTGGGAGAGGCTAATTAGATACAGGACTTCAGAAAACAAATGGCAGGGAGCTTTTCTCACTATGACAAGATATCCAGTTCCAAAAAAGTAAAACTACAATAATCCCCTAGTGGCCCCTGTATGAACATTACATTTTCATTTCAACGTTAACCTCTTAAACACTGCTTTGTAAACTTGCCCATGAGAGAAGGGAGCTGGACTGGAGCATATCATTCCTGAATGCCAGTGGTCTGAGGCCTAGCTCCCTTGCTAATACTTTAGGCGACCCTTGCCAAGAAAGCAGAGAGCTGCATTACCTCAGATAGTGCTGCCTGTTCATAAATATAATCACACAACTTCCTGTTTAGAATGTAATAAAGTACTTTCAGTGGATGAGTTACATTCCCATATAAATATTTATAAATCCCAAAATCAAGCATTCCTTTCCTGCACAGCAGACTTGTCTGCTCACATGAATTGTAAAGTGAGGCCACGAAACTTTACTGAAGAAAAAGGGTAAAGTATGAACAGAAAGACATTTTCTGGGAACTTCATACAAAAAAGTTAAAGAACAGAACTTGACTTAAGAGTAATGACCGGGGTCAATGCCATATGGAAATAAATCAATAAATCAGAGTACCCATAGCAGCCTTCCTTCTGTTTGGCTCAAGGTAGAATATGATTAAATTAGATAAATCTGTTTTGTTGCCCATATATCATAAGGCGTTATTAAAACAATAGTTAAGCATTCATTGTACACTGCATGCTTAACAATGTTATGTAACCAATGTTGTTGTTCACATTTCAATCACGTTCTAAGCCTTTCTTCTCGCAGTTCCAGATAGAAAAATAAACAATGACAATGTTCAGCATTGCTTTCCGTTTTGTACAATAAATTTCCTTTGTGAAGGATACTTTTTAAAACAAAGACTCCACACAGTATTTTGACATGTGTTACAGACCCCCCTCCCCTTTTCTATTTCACCATTCTTCCTTCCAAAAGCAATACAAAGAATTTTTTTTGTCTCTAAATCAAACATGTAAATCATATAAATAAGCAAACTGAAAGTTTTTATCTTAAGATGTGTACGTACTGAAAAGGAAACCAGAAAGAGTCAGGAACAACCATGGCAATAAAATATAATAGAAAAATTATTAACTGGGGCTGAAAAGATTCAAAATATAAAGGAAATGCTAAAGGCCTAAGTAAAGCAGTAAAAACAACATAATGACAACTTTCATCTTATTGTTATTTCAAAAGATGCAGCCCTTCATTAATTCCTTTACATCAAACGAGTTTTTAAAAACAAATGATGTCCTCCATCAAAACCTACAGAAGATGTTACTGTATGCTTCGTCACTGAATCTTTAAAAGGCAAACATCATTTGGCTACTAATGTCTTTTTGGCCATTCAAATATTTTTATTTAAAACCCTGGGAGCACTTCATGTCTGATAAAGAAAGAGCCACAACTATTCATCCATATAAATAAAACCGTAACACCCACTGTCTGTCTTCTGAATTTTTCAGCTTCGTTTGATGTTATTTATCCATTTTGCACACTTAAGGACCTCATTTCAACTCTCAGATTGCATTTATCTGTTTCTTCGTTCGCTAAATCAATTTTCATAAAATTTTGCATGTACATTTCCATTGGTCCAATTCAGGCTATGTGACATTTCACAATTTTAATTATGGGGTGCCTGTAATAGGGGTGTACCCCAGACACATTATATTATTCTAAAATGGCTGAATCGATCTAAAGGAAACCTCCAATATATAATAAAACTGAACCAAAGTAAAGTCCTAGGTACAAGACGTTGCAAAGATTCCATTTGGAAGGGTGGTTATAATAGAGGCGATGCAGAAAATGAATCACTGCAAAACATCTGAGTTGAAGTTCAAGAAACTAAAAATTAAAATTTTAAGGTCTTCCAGAAATTCTATCAAGAAACAAAACTGTAATGTATAGTGAGCACAAAACCAAAACCATGTTATTGTACCAAATTGGTTCAGATGATGGTAAAGAATTTGGCAGAATTTTTAGGCTTTTCCCTATTTATAGTGAAAGCTACTGTATGTTTCACATCAGCGATTCAATGGAAATGATAGTGAACTGGGGTTGGAGTGTGGTATGATGGGATCATGGTTATGCTTTGCTCTAAAACAGATGAGTGAGTGTTCATGAAATTCTGCATGTATAGTACAGTAAACCCAACATAACACATACAGTTTATGGAGTTTTAAAAGGTTTATCATAAACAGGGATTCAATAGGGAGAACAACACAAAAACCAGCAGTTTTGCCCAGCCTACAAATCCCTGTTTCAAAGATTTAGCTATTGAGTTCTATAAAAATATAAAATCACAAGTTCATTGATATGCCAGCACAGGACAGTTTGGGTCAATGACTTTAACAAACTGCAACGGAGAAGAAAAAGTAGTTTTAGATTTTCTTTGTGATGGAAAGAAGCCACTGGCGTGGTGAATGCTCTGACTGCCCAACACTGAACCTAACACAGAAACAAACTACTGAAATTCCTATAAAGTAACCTATGAAGTGGTAAACCTTTGTGTAATATTGTGACGATGCAGGTTCACTGCATGCTCCCATCTCGCTTCCGGGAGCCCTGAACACGACACCGTCAGTAATGTTACCAATGAGCACGGTAGTGAGGCACAACAAACAGAGCAAGGGGATGGTGCAAAACCTTATGCGGCCAGCCGTCCTTCTGCCGGTCACTCCAATTCCTTCATAAAATGCTCAGCGGAAGCGACCACTTCCAACTGCACTGGGTGTTGTCCAAACACCCCTGCTAGGGCTCACTGTCCAGCTGCCAATGAGCGCTCACTTGCTCGCTCTCACTCACACAGGCTCTCTCTCTCTCTCTCTCTCTCTACTCGTGCTTCCTGCAACTTCCGTTCATTCTTTTCCTTCTCTTTCTTCTCCCCCTCCGAGCTGCCTCACGCTTCTATTTATGACAGGGATGTGATTCACCTGTGACAATCAGCGGCTCCCGGAAACAATTACGGATGTGGACGACTCCTCACCTGTGCACTTAAGTGAGACTCACCTGCACCGCAAATCACCCCAGGAACCCCTTCAGCCACACATCACCACACCCCCTTGCTAAGCCGAAATGCAGTGATTATTTATTTTAAAAATGGCCCTTTGACATGAGCTGTGGACCTGCTATACCACAAACATCTTTGGTCCGTTAATATTTTCATTTGTCTTTTGACTAACTGATCTAAGTAGGAGGAGTTGATTCTGCTATTCAGTTTGTCAAAGCCACCCCTGGCCTGGAATGAAGTATCATGTATTTGTCTACGTAACCTCATTCAGAAAGATCTAATGTCCCATATTTGGACCAATTTATATGAGATTAACATATTATCAACTTAATGCTAAGTATGTTTTTGTATATCTATACACTACAAAGACATTGTCTAACAAAGGATTCCCATCATATTCTTGATCACAGAGAAAGTGTGAGGTGTGCTCTAAATGCACCTTTGTTAAATAAATGTCTTATGTAGTGCTGAAGTGAACTGGAGATTTGAATTCTTTCTCTATCACCTATAAGGATTTACACTGTATACAGAACCTTACGATACATAAAAGAAATGAAGAAACTACCACATAAAATGAAAGAGTAATACTAGAAGTACAAAGAAGAACACTAATGAAAGAACCAAAAGGTACTGATCAAAGAAAACAAATAAACAAATAAATAAAAGGAAAGCACAAAAGAACACACACTTCCAAAAACCCAAGAAAAACACCAGAGAGATTCTACAAGCAATTCAGATAAACCAGAAAAGCTGACATCTTCCAAGCAGAAGCCAAGTCGTTTAATAATAATAAAAAAAAAAACACACAACCATGACACAAAAATATATGTGCACAGAACAAGCAAAACTGTTCATGAGCCAAACAAACAGAAAATGGTGACTACTGATTATGACATCATGGAAGAGCAACAGCCAAACATCACAGAGGGCTGAAAGAATATATCAACTAAAATGATAAGGAAACATAAAAAGCTAACATTTCATGGTGTGATCTCACAAATGATAGCATTTAACATGACTTGAAAACTGTAATGAGAAAGCTTTACAGGTAAATATCAAACCAGCTACAATAACTGAGCATTCACAACAGTGAAAATCATCCAAGTAAAAGAAGAATGGCAGACTATTTGGCAAATGATAGTGTTCACCAACCATTCATCTTTGAACCCAACAAGCTGAGAGCCAAGAAGTGAAGGCACAGTGTAGTCAATAGTGCAGGTGAGTGTCTCTCTTAATGCTATGAGCAGTCTGTATGACTTTAAAACAGAAATGCAACTCATAACAAAACAGTAATAAAATTAAGACTTCTCTTTTTGGTAGCTTTCAGTGGGCATCTTTTACTTATGAGGCAGCAACTCTGCTGCCTAATGTATCCATCATCCTGGCTTCAAATCTCTGATCTGGTTCTTTTCCATTATGTAGACTGTATACACAGAAGTGAAATATGGTGTCCCACAGCGCTCAGTACTGGGACCTTTACTATATTTACTTTTGCAGGCTTCCAGTGGGATCTATCATTAGAAAAATGTGTTAATTTTCACTCATATGCAGATAACACCCAGTTATACCTTTCTTTTAGTCCAAATGACTTTTCTCCGATGTTATCCTTAATTAGTTGTGTTAGTGAGTTAATGGAGTGGATGGATGAAAACTACTTGTCTTTGAACACAGATGAAACAGAAATGCTAGTTATTGGAGGGAATGATGCTGATCGCAACAATATTTTGTCATTATTTAACTAACACTATTAGTTTTACTGAATCAGCTCGCAATCTGGGTGTTATCTTTGACACTAGTATGTCTTTTAAAACTCACATTACAAAACTATTCAAAACATTTTTTCTTTTTGTTTTTTCCATCTTAGTAATGTTGGAAGGTTAAGGTGTTTTCTAAATATGCAGGAATCCAAGAAATGAATGCATGCATTTGTTTCTAATAGAATTGGCTACTACATTACAGTGCTCACTGGCTTCTCAAATCATTCTTTATACAACTTCCAGTTAATTCAATATACTGCTGCAAGAATTATTATAAAAACAAGTAAACAAACACATAACTCTAGTTTTAAAGTCCTTACACTGGCTACCAGTTAAGTTTAGGGCAAATTTCAAAATCCTTTTAACATATAAAGCCATAAATGACCGAGGTCTGGCTTACTTTTTTGAATTTAGGATTACAAACCTGAGTGCACATTAAGATCTCAAAATGCTGGACTGCTTATGATTCCAAGGATTAATAAAATGAAAGTGGGAGATCAAGCTTTTAGGTACAGGCTCCCGAAGCTGTGGAATGATCTCCCTGCTGCTATAAGAGATGCCTCTACAGTGTCAACTGTTAAATCCCAGCTAAAGATCCCAGCTACTTCTGTTTAGCATACCCTGAGTAGAGCTGCTGAAAAGCTGTACTTACTGTATCTCTGTTGTTAGTAATTGATACTAAAATATAAGTAATATGATATTTACAAACTCTTACTACCCTTCCCCTATTCAGTTTTTCTTCTCAGTATCCTCATATGGCACTTGGTGCCTGACTATGGACAAGTCATCTTAGATAAAGGAGCACTGGAATCATGTGATAGAAGGGTTCTTTCATTAGATTTTCTGACCCAGCACTCACTCAGTTGAATGGTCAATGGAGGGGAGGCGGCTTGATGGCCAGGTCTCCAGGACTCTGGCTATGTCTGGCTTGTCTGACTCCTTTTCTATAATCTGGCTGTCATTCTACCATTAGCTGGTGGACAGTTATTGCTGTTTTTCATCTATATTGATTAATCTGTAATTTGTTTTTGCTATGTTTTAACAAATCTGTTTATTCAATGTGATAATTCTGTAATTAATAAATGTTATAATCTATTCTTGCATTTTGCCCTGTAGTTTTTACCATTGTATTTTATTTCCGAGGCAGCAATGATAGATTGGCCATCTAACTCTGTGAAGAGGATTAATTGTGTTCTGTTTGGTGTGATATATTTGACCTAATTTTTGACACCCACTGCATGCTCAACCTACCTAGAAGAGAGACTCGCTCTGAATTGCCTTTCCCATGATTTCTTCCATTTTTTTTCTTCCCTACAAGGTTTTTTTTTTTTGAGATTTTTTTCTTGTGTTCTTACAGAATCAAGGCTGGGGGGCTGTCAAAAAACAGGGCCTTTTAAAACCCATTGAGGCATTACTTGTGTGAGTTTGGGCTGTACAAGAAATAAACTCATGTTGTTGCTGTTATAAATATTCCTGTGTAGTTTACACTAGGTAGTTGGCAGTGTTCTTCTCATATTCCGAAGATAGGTGCATGTTGGTTTATTTGTTGTCTCTACATTAGTCTGTGTGGGTCTGTACTAAATGTCAGTTCCTGCATTGCTACCATTACTGGCATATCAGGCATAAGCGCCACACCCCACTACCCAATCCTGAGCTGGATTAAGTGGATTTTTGAATATTATATTAAAATATCTGTGGTGGGCTGGCACCCTGCCTGGGGTTTGTTTCCTGCCTTGCGCCCTGTGTTGGCTGGGATTGGCTCCAGCAGACCCCCATGACCCTGTAGTTAGGATATAGCGGGATGGATAATGGATGGATGGATATTAAAATATTACAGCTTTCACTGGTGCAACCCACTGGGGCATAAGGCCATCTTTTAATTACTTACAAGATTTTTATTTAATTAATGGTTTAGTATTTTAGTGATTCCATTGGTTCAAATAGGTCATCAACATCTCATTTAAGGAATAAGACAGGGCAGTTTAGGATAACCTCTTAAAGAACAGAACAAACTGAAGTTTTTAATCATAAAGTTAATGTTTTTACTATTTTTCATTATTCATTTTATTTATACTAATAACACTACATATTTTATCATTATTTTGTTTGTTTCTTTGGTTTGTTACTTTTTGGTGTCTCTTACCACAGGTACCACCACTTTGTGCCATTTGTTGTTGGCACCAGTTTAGAATGGGTTTGTATTGTTGCTGTGTTGCTACCTTTCCAGGAATGAAACCACCCCGCTTGTAAACTGTAGGAAACTGTATTGTCCTCACTTTTGGATGAGGTCAAGTTTATGGCCATTTTCAATACAGCAGTCATGCAGTTTCTCCCTTATATTTCAAAAGAGAGATTTTAGATCTAGTCTGGCAAACTTTAAATATAGCAGTTATCTAACTCTGTACAAGTACATTAAATAACTAGTAATGAATATTTAGAAAAGATATAAACAATATTTAATTCTTACTTTTGTTAATTCTCTTTTTCTTTTTACTGAAAACTTATTACAGCTAAATTAGTGGTATTTAATAATTTGATAATATAAAAAAGTTAACTGTGTAACACTTTTACATTCAAACATATACAGCAAATATTTTCAAATGGTATAAAACTATGCAAATATAGATTTACAGTTTTAATATACATTTATTACTGATAACAAAATAGTTCAATATTTATAAGTTGTTAATAGCTACTGATAGTGGATACCTAAACATTGCCAGCCATAAAGAATGTGTGAACTTTCGCAAGAGATGAAACTATCTCTATCTGTAAATGACATACTCCAGTGCTCCTCGAGTGGTACTGATAAATGGACTTTATGCTTTCTGCAAAGGCTGTACAGTACAAAGAGATTTAAGGTTAACACATGTTAAGTTGAGTGCTGAGTATTAGTTGGTAAAATAATAACAGGCTTCTTGTATCAGCAAAGTACAACAAATCCAGAACAATGACGAAGAAGTCCCTGCTAGTTAAAGAAGGACGATTTACTAACCCAGAGTAACATAAGAAGATAGACCTAGGATAAGGCAATAATACAATAAAACTGGAAATCTAAAGCCTTCAATACAGAAGTATCCATCTCTTACCCAGTGGGGTGGTTGGTCCAATATCCAACAGAAAAACAATTGGCTTCTTTTTACCTTCCTCTGCCTTTTTACAAAGGACATTGGACACTTTTCCTCTGGCCATGAAAGCCCTTGCCAATTACTCCACATCCAAATCTAAGGTGACCTGGACTATAACTAGAATGTCCTGCTGTGATGACCTAGGAATGATTTCTACAGCTGAGACTGACTCTGAAAAGCTCCTAAGGCCATTCTCTTAGAGTTTCACATGGCCATCCTGGAATCCCTGCAAGTCTATCAGCCCACTTAATACTGTAGGGGCCTGAAGAGCATTAGTAGCGACTGGCCCCTACTGATTTGGGGAATTAACAATATCCTGTCCAACATCCTCTTGGATGTCTCTTGAAGATCAGACGCAAAATGCCTGAGATCAGGGGCTAAAGCATACTTGTTCACTGCATCAGGGCAAATGGAATTGTCCGGTTTAAATTTTACAAAGCTAATCAACGTAAATGCAGAGCAAGATACTAGAACTCCGAGAATACAACCAAAAAAAAAAAAAAACACAGGGAAACCTCTAAAGCAGACAACTGAAACTATGTTACTCACTATATGAAGGATATACTATCAACATATAAAATTATTTTTAACATTTTTATAGTGTTTTTATTATTATGGTTATTATTATTCTTTATTTAGCAGTCACCTTTATCCAAGGCGACTTATCAAGTAAGCCATAATATATAATATGAGTGATTGAAAAGCACAGGGAATCACTCAATTTGTGTGAGCGACCAATTCACTCACACCACAAAGTTTTAATTTATTATGGTTGTTCAAATCTTTAATAAACTACCAATTAGGCTTAAGAAAAATGTCAGGAGGTATCAAAAAATTTCACCATAAACAAGAATTGAGTGCAAGTTAACTCAAGTGAGGTAAGCGGAGCAGATTGAAAAAACAAACATTTTTTGGAAGTTGTGCAGAGGCATTCTGAAAAAAAATACATATCATCAAAGTGGTATAATCTGCTGGCAAAAGTCATTCGAGGATGCATTTAGCATAATAATCATTCTGGAGCCTATGTTCAGCCCTCACCAATGCAGCAGATGTTTAAACACCATCATGACCTACATAATTAAGTTCATGGCAATTCTCCATTATCTTTGGTGTTGAGATGTTATCTTTTCTGGCAAAGATCAGACATATGTAAATGTGTCAAAAATTAAAACCATATGTTAACTACATTTTTCATACTAACCCTCAAACACTCCTTCAATTTTAAACTATGAATAGAAAGAAGAATAAAACAAAAAAAAAAAACATCCATCCATCTATCAAATTCCTAAATGTGCTCATTCCAACACAGAGTGGTGAAGGTTCTGGCCCAGACTAACAACATCAAGTGCAAGGCAGGAGCCAGCTCTGAATGAGTGGCCTTGGATTACAGGGCAAACATACACAGACTTAGTAAATCCATTAATGGTGACCAATTGACATAATTGGTATATTTTTGGGATGTAGGAAAACACAACTACAAATTCCATGCCATGCATTAAAATATTATTCAACAACCCTTTTAAAGGAAAGGCCTCCATCCCAACCAGGATGGCCTCCCTTCCCATAGCTAGTGGGAAGACCAACAAAATGAATAAAACAGAAAGAAAGTGCAACACAACTGGCATCCCAGCAGCAATGGATGCAAATCACATACCTAGCTGGGTTTTGCCAGGACAAAATGAATGGAGCATCCCAACTGAGATAAGTAATGGATTCTTTCTTGGTTGGGAGACCACATATATTTGACAACAGGAGACACGCATATCTTTCACTCTTACACTAGGTGGCAGCACCCCTTATGGAAAACCCTGGTATGAGCACCCACAGGGCAGCATGGAAGTTGTGGTTCCATAAGATTGTCCTGTCGAGTCCCATGGAGGCTGCTAGGGGAAACTGTCTGGAACTGGAGGTTCAGGTTCTGCCTGACTCAGAAGTGCTTTTCAGAAATAAATGTTTGGCATCAGAAGTATTTAGGGGTTAGAACTTAAAAGGAAGCCCTCCAAGTCACTCAGTGAGTCAGAGGAGAAAAAGTCCAACAAAAAAAAAGTTAATTCTGAATGCCAAAACTTGTATCTGGGGTGTTGAAACACCCCCTAGTGGTCACACCCTCGATTACAAATATTGCACATATGTACTCAACTCAAGTTTTTTTTTTATTCTTTATTTCACCTTATACAATTTCTTGTATTAGGAATTTGTTAAGTTTTCGCATATCCCTTGGGTTCAGAGCGCAGGGTCAGCCATTGTACAGCGCCCCTGGACCCTGAAGGTTAAGGTCCTTGCTCAAGGGCCCAGCAGAGTAGGATCTCTTTTGACAGTGTTTCGAACTGGCAACCTTTGGGATACCAGCACAGATCCTTAGCCTCAGTGCCACCACTCCGTCCTTAAAGTTTACAATCATGTGTACACTGTACAATGAAATCCACTCTTGAATGTTTTCTCAGACAGTAGACAAAAATATAATACAGATAAAAAGAACAACTAAATAAAAAGTATACCTAGCATGAAATATATATATACAATTACATACATTATGTTTTGCAGATATTATATACTTATACACACAATTTTCTATGTTACAATATCTGAATCTACGCATAAGAAGACTGTGTGTGCTTTAGGGGGAACAAAGAAACATCACCTTTGTATAATGACCACAGCTGCAAGACACTATATATAAAAATAACTAGAGCTTCGTAATTTGTAAAGCACATTAGAATTGTGTTCATTATGCAGAATAACTACTGTATATAAATAAAGTCATATATGGGGTTAAAATCCACCGTCTTAGCCCTAGGTCAAGCTGTCTGGAGTCCAAGTTTTCCTTGTGTATGGTGCTGAACAGCAGAAAAATTGAGGCCTTGGTCATTCAAAAACCTTTAAATTGAAATGGCAAAATGTTAGGCTTCAAGATAAATTAGCATCAAAGACTTCACAGTAAATCTGTTTACTGCAGCAGAGCTTGAAGAGTCTGATTGCAAAAGGACAGCTTTAAAGTCAAAGTAGGACTAAGCTGACTTACTTAGCACCTCACTAAAATACATTCAGTCAGCTTTATGACGTGTCCGATACCACCCAAATTAAAGGAAAAAAGAAAGCAACAAAAAGCTTTTTCATTTATTTTTGGGGTACTCAGCACTAATGAGTGACTTCTTTTACTGATCCACTAATCCACTACTTGCACAAAATGTGAGTTTCTTTGCCTTCCAATGTTCTGCCTTGGTTGACAAAGTGAACATTTTCAGTCTTTCTTTTTAAGTGGTTTCTTTGATTATCTCCATTAGTATTCTCAATGCAACATTGGTGTGTGGTAAAAATCAGGCACAACAGATTTTCAAGCATTTGTTAATTTTCTGCTGAGCACTGGAATAGGCAAAAACAAAAAAAGGCAAAACTGTACAAACTTTAAATTGTCCATGATAGCTGCTGCTAGGTGTGTTAGTTTTAGCGTCTCACAGACGCCTGTCACCATGGGCCTTTCATGCATGATTATTTCAAGGATTTACTGAAAATGATGTGAAACTTTAAAAAACTAGTAGTGATAGGTGAACCTGTGGACAAAACAGCTTGTAGATTCAAGGAAACAAAAGAGAATGGCAAGAACTGTACAAGCAAACAGATAAGACATTACCAGGAAAATCACATCTGAACTCAATACTGGAGTATAGAAAGTCATGGCTACAATTTATCCAGATTTGTATGGACACTTACAGCATGATAATGTAGCTTGTCACAAGGAACATATTGTCACTGAATGTGTACAGGAACATGACAGTGAGTTTCCATGCATCTGTGGCTTACATAGTCCCAGCATGTCAACTCTATTGAGCAGCTTTGGGATGAGGTGGAAAGAGCTTCTCACGACAAGACTGTGCAGCCATACAATTCCAGAATCTGCACAACACACAAATCTCGCAACATTTCTGAACTATGTATCTTGTAGAATCCATGCTCAAATGAATTAATGTCATGATGAATGCCAAAGGAGGTGCAATATGCTATTATTTAGGTTTACCTAATAAACTGTCAACTCATGAATATGCGTATATAAAACTGGTTACATAATGGTGCCGTGTTTAGCTTCTTTGACTCACAGCTCCTAGATCTAAATATAGGCCTCATCATGTCTGTGAGAAATGTTCTCCCTATTCTGTGATAGTTTTAAACACAAAACTCCCACATGTGTATTAAGTTATTTGATTAAATGTGGTTGTGCTGTGGAATTCACTTTGGGATAGACTGGCCCTGTCCTGGGATCAACCAGGAAGACATATGGAGGATGAAGGTCCTGGGCTTGAATCCTTATTCAGGCACACCAAGCTCTACTAAGAGAACGTATGTACATACGCATATACACACAGGAGTGGCAGAGTGCACTAATCCTTTCTTTTGTTTCCCTGCAGACCAAATGCGGGAAATTCCACCTGACTGCCATGATATCACTTCCGGTTCTGTCCCAGAAGACTTCACTTCCAGACCAGCATCAGAGCCCACCTCCTAATGATGTCATTTCCACATCCCAAGAAGTCGCAGCCTGATGACCTCATTTCCAGTTCCAGCCCCAAGATCCCTCCTCTTCCTGTTTTTCAGCTATATATCCGCCATGCTTCCTAACCTGTTCAGTTCAGTTTCGGACATTTTTCTTACCTTTTGCATTTGCACCCACTTCCAATTATACGGGAGGCTGCCCCAAGCCTTTTTTGTTGTGTCAAGGCTTATTTATTTACCACTATATATATATATATATATATATATATATATATATATATATATATATATATATATATATATATATATATATATACTGTATATAGTATATAATATATACTGTATATATATATAAATCTACATATATATATAGACAAAGAAAGAGGAAAAAGATAGAATATGTAACATCAAAGTTTAAATTCTTCTCGATATCCATCAGAGCACAACACATGGACAGCAAGAGATTCCTCAACAAAGACAGTCTGCCATGTCAAATGTTAAAAACAAAGAGTATGACCCTCCAGTTATCTATTTGGAAAGGCAGAGCAAGGAGAAACTATTTTTAAAATTTTTGCCATGTGTTATATTCATCTGTGAAGGTAAAACTAAGAAAAAAAAATGCAAACAAAAATAAAAATAAGTAAAATTAAAATATCAAATAAAATAAAAATATATCAGCATGTTTAGTTTTCCACCAGCCTGCAAATTCTAGGAACTTTTGTCAAACTATCAATGAACTTTACTGACTGTTCAGCAGAGATACCGCCAGCTCAATAATTGTATGAGCTACTTATTGCTTCATTGCCAAATAACCTTTTGAAACCATAAATGATTTGTCAACAACAACATCCTATCTTGGTTTATAAACTCTAGTCAACTTCTATCAGTATGTCAGAGAGTTTTTTAAAAGATTTCTCACTATTTTTACAAAGTGACATGTAAATTGTTGTCAACAAATACAAACACTGAGAAATAAGCTGATTTTTTTTTTGTTTTACTTTTGATCAGCTGCCCATATAATAGTAAACAATTTGTTGGTTAGCACACTTCAATTTCAGGCCTTTGAATTTTGTTTTTATATACAATAAATGCAAAAAAATCCAGCAGCTTGGCACAACTGACAACAGACCACGTGTACACCTTGGAATTTTAGTTTCAGTGCGTGCTGTTGGATGAGGTGCTGTTCCTTTAGGGGGCGATAGCTGTCTAGTTGGAATAAGTTCTTTTGTGATTGCAGTGTTTTAAGTAACTGAAAACTATATAGATACTGTATAATATTAAAAGGCGATACCTCTCCCATAGTGATATGACGGTAAAAATCACAAAATAACGGAAGCCATAGCAAGATATTACCAAGGTATATTATACAGTCTGCCATTTTTCGTCACTGCGCTGGAAGGGTTTTCAGGATGGATGACGATATCACCCATCCGTCCATCCATCGGCATCAAAGTGTTTGGCTGCTGTCCAAGTCTTTTTATACTGTCTTCTCCACGTGCAGGCCCTTACTTAGGTTCCAAACAAGGGAAGGAGAGGATTCCATTTCATCTCTAACATACAGAAATAGTACCCATTTTCATAGTTGTACCTTCTCTCTTCAAATGCTTGCCTAGCAGTTCTAAATGCTGAGAGCACCTGTGTGCTAACTTTTGTACATTTGAATGGATTTATAAAATAATTATTGTACAGAGCACAGTGACATTAAACTTATATTCTTATTACAGGTGCTGCACATGTCTGTTGGGCTCAGTCAGAATTACATTCCGTCACTTATGAACAGATTGAATTTCTGTAACAGACCATCTGTATTGTTACACATGCGCGCAGTCTAAGAGCTTAACTGTGGGTAAGATGCAGAGTCAAGGGTTGATGAACAGTAGTAATGCCTTTTCTCCCTCTTCCACAGACCACAAGAAGGAAAGCACAACTAGGACTCCTCCCCTTTCTGCCTCTAAACCACACCCTCCTTCAGTCCTCACTTCCATCTAACATCTTCCTGTCCTGCACCTATAAACCCAAGCACACCATTCTACAATTTAGTCTCTGTTTGACTCAGTCTTTGATGATTACTCGTTTGGCTCAATTGCCTTTTCTTGGTGTTACTGCAATATACAGTGTGGATCACCAAATCTTTATATTTGTTTCTGTCTTCTTCACAGTATCTAATGCATCTTTGTTACACCCAGTAGGGCTAGCAATCAACAACTTTGAAAGTTGCAGAGTGATCTTGTCAGACCAAATACATTTCAGAACTTGCATCATAGTTCAACACAATTTGGACAAAATTATCACCTCTGTATGCTATTATCACTACAACTTTCTAAACGTCTGTCACTATTATCACATAATGAATCTTATTCTTCTTCACTTGCTTTATGCTCATGTTTTTTAGTCAAATGTGGTCACTGTGCATGACAATGCAGACAAAACAATTTGGAGGCACCATGTCACAGACATTTACATTTCACAACATAACTGTTGATGAACTTTATGTCATGCAGACTGTAATGGCTATGTCACTGCACAAATTATAAACAGTGCTTTATTCAGTTCACCTTGCTCCTGCAAATGCTGTATCAACAGCCACTCACTGTCACTAGCTACCTTTCATCATAGATGAGTAAACTCTGGAACAACTGTGTGCACAGCTAGATCTGGACAAATTATCTCAGGGATAGTGGTAAAGGGGTTAAAGAAGACTCAATTGGGCAATCAAAGCAGAAGGCAGAAAGGGGTGGGTCCAGGAGGGAGGACAATGGAAGTGATTTGAGAGGTGGAACAGTTGTCAGTCTTCAATTTAGGGAGGGAGGAAGAGAGAAGGCATGAGAAAACAGTGTCAATCCCTGGTGTGGTGGGCAAGTAACATCACCAGAGATCTTAAGCTGTCTCCTAAGTGCACTCATGTGACAAGAGAAAGAGATGTAGCTAAATATTATGTATTAATGTATGCAATTTCAAAAACAAATGTGCTATCATCTTTCTTCAGTGCATTATCTTTTAAACAGTGCAATGGTTGCCAAAGTAATCTGAAGCATCTTTCTGAAGAAAAAAAGCACACAATTAGTGGGACCAGAAACTTCTTCTGTTTAGCCTCAACATCTGCTCTGCTTGTTTGATAGCGCACATGTGTGAGATTTGCTCTTAGCCTTGAATTCAGCTCATATGATCTTCTCTAATACTTGATGGGAATAATTCAGAAGATTTATTTTCTGCCAAGCTAATTATACGCTTCAAACATCTAGCCCCCATGGATCTAAATGAAATATTTTAGAGAAAGATTGACCATTCATTTGAAAAAATTGTGATGTGCTGTAGTAAAAGATAATTAATATATTAAGATGGACGGCTTGGTAGTGGACTTAATTAGCACTACTAGCTCACAGATCCAGTGGCCTGGGATTGAATGCTGTCCATGGTGGCTAAACATACTTATTCAGTCCCACTTGTGTCTGCATGTTTTTTTTCCCCAAGAGTTTTCTGTTTTTCCTTCTATTATCTCAAAGATGTATATGTTAGATTGAATGGAGATTCTAAATTAGCCTTTGTGTAAATGGACATGTTTACGAGTAGGTCCAACAATGAACTGACAACTCATTCAGGGTTTGATTCCTTCCTGGTCCTTGATGCTGTTAAGACAGGCTACAATATACATATATTAAGATTACCTGTTAATTAATTCAATATATAAGGCACAATTCACTTGCTACTTGTCAAAAATCTCTCAATAATTTCAAATACTTAAAATAAATTTGTTGAAATCACATTGAACAGTTAATCTAATTAAATTTTAACTCTTTGAGGGCTGAATATTTTTTCCAAAAAACAATTTTCTGAAAAGTAATGGCTTAACACAGAAATCAAAATAAAACATCTGTTGCTGCATGCGGCGACTGTAAGTTTGCCAAAAATGTGCAGCAAGTTTGCTGCCAGGCTCTCTTTGTATGGCTGGGGCAGCAGCAGCAGTCACAGTCACAGTTACAGTGCATTGCAATCTGGTTTCTACCTCTTATCATTGTTAAGTGGCAGTTCTACCTGGTGAACATTGCTGTAGGTGTGTCAGCTACATAAACCTGTTCAGAACCACGATTGGGGACCAGTCAGCTGAAGCTGGAACCTCACATATATTTTCGATCACTTGTATCAAAATTGGAGTCCGACGAGTCAAATTCAGAGATAATAGGCAAAAGATCGTCCACAGAGTATTTTACTTTATGCATTCGCCATTATGTCAGCACCATTTTTGCCATTGTTTGCGCCTTACAACTCACGCGGCACACAGGAAATCTCGGTCAAAACCAATTGAGCTAACTTTCCTTCTAGCAACGAGAGTCCAACTAAACCATAACTGTTGGTTTTGTCACAGTTTACAGATAATTACCATTGTCAGCTCCTCCTTTTGACAAGAGTTGACATCAGCCCTGAAAGAGTTAAAGCAACATATTGCATTAAAATGTCTACTGAATCCAGTTAGTAAATTATTCAATTGTACAGTTATACAAGAGGTAAAAATAAACATTGTTGTGTTTTTCACATGAATACAAGGATGTTCTGGGCCTCGTAGAGTCTAAAGTGCTCCGATCTGTCAGAGGCCTAAAACTGTCCTTACTGCAGCTCAATACTTCTCAATTTAAGTACTGCTGTGCCCATAACTATATGCAGTGCAAGTTCTGGGACCAAACCACATAGTTACAAATTTCTGCATAAAAGCAACTTACCCCTCAAAAAGGTGGCACCCAGTGAAAAAAAAACATGACAAAGCAATATATTAAATGTCGTAAACCAAAAGTATGGTGGAGTTAATGCAAAATTAAATTTTAAAAAAATGATTCGTAATAGGTGTACAATGACTGCTACTGTACGTAATTAAAATATCCTTTTTTAAAAATGGAGTATAACAGCCACTTTCCCCACATTCCATACTACATTAAAGAGGAAGGTGAGACATCCCCAGAATACCCAGTGTTTTCACAAATTTCAGACAGATCTAATCAAGAAGACCGCTTAACTACATCAGTGACCTCAGTCAAAGAAGTAAACATCATCAAAAACAAACCAGCATTATATCATCCAAACAGGGCTATCCACAGGATTTAGAAGTTCCTCAAAATCCTTCTTTCATCTCTAGACAATATATCTAGCTAAGGTCAACATTTTCTGACTTTTAATGTCTCTTGTTCTATGGAAAGTAATATGGTTGTTAGGATATTAATCGTGACTTTTCTGGTATTGAATTAGGTAGAGCTTGTGCAGAAAATTGACAAATAGCAGCTGTATTTAGTCATATTCACCTTTATTGACGTTCATCTTTCCTTCTCTGGAGTGTCTAAAAATGCCCCTAATGGGTAATGTGTCTGCATATTTGGAGTTCATAATGATGGACCAGTTTAGACTGGTGAAACATAACCTCAATGAAATATTAAGTTGCACAGAAGAAATCATTGACTTTTGTTTACTGGCTGGAACAGAGGATATTTCATTACCCAGAAAGAAGGCCAGTGCGATGACACAAGCGAACTGGCCGGCAGGACAAGGAAATAAATTTATACCTGGCCAGTATGACTGAGAAAATCAGAGCATCAGGAATGCCAAAACACACACCCCTTACACCCCCTAACAACACTAAGTGGTGATGGTCCTCATATGGTAACCCAATCAGGACACCCACAGGGTGTTTGGGGGTTGGACTCCAGAAGTGCAGCCCTGTTGAGATCCCTGTGGATCGAAGGTGCTGTCGAGGAAGAAGCTCCCTACTTTTTCTATGGCTCAGAAATGCTTACTCGAGAACACAGTGTAACACTGGGAGCATTCCTGGGTCCAGCTTAAAATGAGCCTGCTGACTCACATTGGGGAGTCAGAGTCAGGAGGGAGTGGGCAAATCTCAGAGGAGGATGAAAACAGGGGGAATTGTTTAACTTACTTGTATACTTGTGGCTGATTACTGGAGATGATTCTAGAGAAGTATCTTGTGAGAATAAAAATCCTTTATTTTATCATATCAACGTTTGCTGCATTACTGTATCTTAGTTTTGGGCTCAGTGGTGCCTCCTTATGGTCACAATGTAAATAAATAAAGATTCATTAATGTATAGCTTTGTTTGATCAATGGAATTTGTGTTGATGATTGGGGTCTTTTAGCTTGGTGGCTTGTTCAGTCCTATATAATAAAAATGAACGAACAGGGTGTACCATATACAGAACTAGAGTCTCTGCATAAAAATTCTGAACAGACCTGTAGGAGTAACATTGCAAAAGTATCCATGGACTGTCAGAAGGGTTGTAGCCATTTGAGAGCCAGCCATAATAGGTACCCATAGAGACTGTGTAGGTGTAGGTGTGTGTTGTGAGTGTGTGAGTGAATGTGAGACAGAGAATAAAAGAGAAAAAAGATGATCAAGCACTTAGAAAGCCGCACTTTTTAGAGCCATCTCTCTGCTTAAATCCTATGGCCTGAACAAGTGGCCACCAGCAAGTCTTGGAAAGGATCCTGACTTGGATTGGCTTAAGAACTTAAAGTGAGCAGTGTGAGTGAAAGCTAGCTGTGTGAATATGCAGGTAGTGACCATCAAAGAAAAATGATCATTTAAGCCACATGAAGGAGCCATGGTAGATCAGAGGAGTAGCAATGGTGTTCGAGGACAGCTGAGGAAGGAGACAACCTCCAGTAAACCTTATAGGACTGAACAAGGGAGAGACTCAGCGTTTTACACAATGTATTAGGCAAAGCAGCAGTGATGATGATAAAATGTCAGTAGAAGAATGATATAAAAACCCACAAAATGAAGCTTAATGAAGATGCTATTTTGTCATACAGTACAAACACCAAAGAAGAGTATTAAAAGATATCTCAGCATATCGATACTCAATAAAAAAAGAAAAAATGTTAATAAATATCCATATATTACCAGTTTATGCTCAATGGGGCGGCACGGTGGCGCAGTGGTAGCGCTGCTGCCTCGCAGTTAGGAGACCCGGGTTCGCTTCCCGGGTCCTCCCTGCGTGGAGTTTGCATGTTCTCCCGTGTCTGCGTGGGTTTCCTCCGGGCGCTCCGGTTTCCTCCCACAATCCAAAGACATGCAGGTTAGGTGGATTGGCGATTCTAAATTGGCCCTAGTGTGTGCTTGGTGTGTGGGTGTGTTTGTGTGTGTCCTGCGGTGGGTTGGCACCCTGCCCAGGATTGGTTCCTGCCTTGTGCCCTGTGTTGGCTGGGATTGGCTCCAGCAGACCCCCGTGACCCTGTTCGGATTCAGCGGGTTAGAAAATGGATGGATGGATGCTCAATGGACAAAGAGCTACATCACATTGTACATAAGTAATAGAAATGATTCATTAATTATAACTACCCCAAAGTAGGGTGATGTGCACCTTTTAAACTGAGTCACAAAAAAAACAATAAATGAGTCATTTTGATACTGAAGTGTCAATCTGCAAACAGGCTAGTGGCACCAGGCACAAAGAACATTTTACATACTCCTAAAGGAAATATTTTTGTAGCTGAGAATTTGAAAAAATCTGACTATGATGGTTATATTATGGTAAGTTTACTACTTCATTTAACTTTTTCTACAAAAGAGCTATCTTGCTAGAGATGGAGGGAGGAAATGCCACATGTGCGCTTTATGCAGAAGCAACACTTCTCTTGACAAGTGTGCCAATCTTTGACTTTAGCAAACCGATAATTGCAGTAATCTTGGAGATCTCTACCATGTTGTGATAACAAAATTGTATGTAAACTGCACAAAACTAAAAAACCCAAGCTACTTTTTCACCTAATTTCCCACTGCAATCACTGTCATGCTGTTAGATGTTGAGTATAATGTAAGCCATTTGCATTTCGTATTTAAAAAATAACAAAAACTAAAACCATTTTTTCTTGTTTTTTTAAAGACAACTAATGTCATTAATGTACAGTATACTGTATCTCATACCCCACTATATGTCAAGGACTTTATGATTAAATTGTGAATGTAATGTAAATTTACCAGTAATTCTTATTTTAACAAAATTACTTAAAAGAAACTATTAAATTGCAAAAATGCTATGTATGTTTTTGGAATAAAGCTTCAGTAGCAAAAAAATTACAGCAGCACTTATTTCATACCCTGATACTAAGATGAATATCTTTCTTTAACAGTAAATTGTTTTTTATTGTAGATATTGTTCTTATGTAGGGGTCAGTAAAACTGCACTAAGACTATTGTCCTTCAGAACTGAAGAGAACTGGACTGTCTGTGTGAAAATGTCAGGTTCAACCGTGCCTGAATAGGTCCTCCTAAGTTAACCTTCAGTTTTCCAGGAGACTGAAAGCATCTGTGTTAGACTGAATGTGGACTCTATAAATAGTTAGCTTTTATACGTTCTTGAGTGGGCTGTAATCCCCTCCATAACTGATACTAGTCTTGCTAACATAGCCTACTGTAAGAGGCTCTGGTAGCTCCAAAAGCAGACTCAGAAAAGATAAATACATTTTTTCTTATATTCAGTACAGTTACTGCAGTCTATGTTGATTATGAAAGATGGTTCTGACCATGAAAAATTCTTACATGCAATAAACATTTTTTCACAACATCATCCTTCCAGTAGAAAGATGAATTTGAACAGCAAGTGTGGGCCTTCAGCCTCAAAAAGAACAATCTCCTCAAGTACATCATAAAGTGACAGACAAAGATCTCAGAGCCAACAAGGGAAGACACTATGGTCTGAGACAAATGATGATGCCAGATGCTGCTTTTCTCAAATTCATGAGGGTCTTGGTTCATGATATCTGACCTGAAGCACTGCTGACAGGGCTTCTAAAAGGCATACTATGCCCTACAGACAGGTGTGCACAAAAAGACATGTAGCTAGAGAAGTAGGAAATGTCCAGGGGAAGTGGAGGTGACCACCAGCTGTATATCTGAGATGTAGGCACACCAAGTGGAAGATATTGGTGATGTGAAGTTCCCAACACCAGTCCCAAGGTCAGTCCTAATATTTCCATCTCCTCCTCCTCCTTATGGGAGACAATATGGATTGCTGGGGGTAATATTTCAGGGTCACACTGCCCATTTGGCCTATAATACAAATCAAAACTAGAACATGCACTGGAGAGAACTGTTTAAACTGACTGGGAGCAGTAAAATGCCTTTGTTGTCACATATCTTTCTATTATAAAAAAAAAATCTTGGGGAGGCAGAATAGGGAGACGAGATGTGATCTTCTCAGAAGACAAACTGAAGTCCCACGAGAGACACTTTAATTTGCTCCCAGCTCTTAAAACAATGACAAGCGACAAGCAAAACATGCAGCTTGCAGCAGATGATTCGACCACTTCTCCTTGCGTGCATTCAGCCACCCTAATCCCCCTCTTCACAATGCGAGCAGTAGAAACACAATGCGAGCAGCAGAAACACAAAGTGGCAAAAAGGACAGCCGCTGTACAGGCTTTAAAATGATCGATGGGCAGCGTGACAGCAGCTGCCCCACCTTCACAAAGCGAGCAGCGTTATACGTCCTGCGAGAAAGAGTTTTACCCACGTCTGGGGCAGGAAATAAAGGACAAGTATTGTTTTTGTAACGTCACTCGAGACAAGGCAGTGAGCCATCATTTAAAAGAAGTCCATGGACATCTAACCTGGCAGTTGTTGGATTGATTTTGGCATGCACACATTATGTGCTCCCAGCTCCTAAAACAATGACATGTGACAAGTAGAACAGGCAGCTCGCCAGCAGCAGAAAGACAGCAGATGATCCGACAGCATCTCCTTAGCGTGCGTTCAGCTGCCTCCCCTTCACAACGCGAGCAGCGTTATACATTGTGTGAGAAAGAGATGTAACCACGCCCGGGGCCAGAAATAAAGGAAAAGTATTGTTTTTACAAAGGTTTTTAAAGTAAAAATGAAAATAATGCATATGTAACAATTCCCATGAAAATAACAATTTCTTTAAATTGTATATCTGGTAAACCAAACACAGGGGTGGGTGAGCATTAAAGCAGGGGGCGGAGCCCCCTAGTTTCATTAGAAAACAAAAAAATAATTCTGATTTGTTTTAGATTCATCGTCAAAGACTTTTTCAGAACAAACAGTTCACATATCTTTACATTGTCTACTGTAGGATTTAAAATGACATTCACAACAAAGTGGGAAAACTAAGCCAATTTTGTCTAATTCTTAAATGGTTTAGAACATTGGTATACTTAAATTAGCAAACCTATATCTGTCTTGGATACTCACTTGTGGGCTGTAATTTAAGTCTTGGAGGGCTTATTATGCTACAAGCATTTAAACAGGAAGCAGAGCTACATAATCACAAGTTATACATTATGCATTTACAAATAGAGTTTTAAAACCAAACTCCCGATGGAGTTTAATTTTTTAAATTCTACATTTCTTATAATGCTAGAAGAAGTTAAAGTTACAGACAGTAAAAACACAGGGACTAGAAACTACATGGTTACAGCATGTGACAGGAGCTGATTATCTACAACTGGAGCAGTCAGTGGTTGTCATCCAGCATGTCTTTAATTTTTGTTGATGTCGTATACAGGTTCCATGAATTTCAGAATTTATTCCATATTGTTTTTCTTGAGTTCATTATTGTGCATCATCAATGCAAACCATTTTAACTATGTTACAATCACTTGTAATGGAGTTTTAATTGTATTCTGCCTGTCACTGTGATGGTGCCATGTATTGCAAATCATGTTTTCTTTGTAAAGCACCTCATGAAATTAAAATATAAAATAAGTATTGATTTATGACATCATCCATGATGGGATGGTATTCAGCTTGCACCATTGTTGCCACTATACTCTTAAAAACACTGGCTCTTTAAAAATAATGGCTCTTTATTAGATTGTGCAGTTCTTTGTATAAGCACTGCTTGACAAGCAACACTTTGAAGGTTCCCAATATATAGACAAAACATAAGTTTTCAATTATAGTAGGGTACATAGAATCCATTCACCCATCCATTTTCCAACCTGTTGAATCCGAACACAGGGTCACGGGTTTCTGCTGGAGCCAATCCCAGCCAACACAGGGCACAAGGCAGGAACCAATCCTGGGCAGGGTGCCAACCCACCACAAGACACACACAAACACACCAACACACACCAAGCACATACTAGGGCCAATTTAGAATCGCCAGGTACATAGAATTATTATTATTATTACAATGCAGGATACTGACAGATCAAGAAAACCTGAACTTAGCCTGCGTTATGGGATTCAACAAGAGTCCTTTAAAAAGCAACTCATTGTAATTTAATGAATCTGTTATC
The DNA here is from genome assembly GCF_016835505.1 of Polypterus senegalus. NCBI lineage: Eukaryota > Metazoa > Chordata > Cladistia > Polypteriformes > Polypteridae > Polypterus > Polypterus senegalus. The sequence continues at coordinate 54,811,252 of NC_053157.1, forward strand.
ATGTATTCATGGTTAATAAATATTCAAATTGTATCCTTCATTTAGATGGCTCTTTTGAGAACCAAAAATTGTTCCCCTTTGGCATTGCTCTGAAGAACTGCATTGGCACCTTTATTTGTAGAAGTATACTGTATATAGGAAAGTTAGATAAGGGGTGAATGGATGGGTGGATTATGACATTGAACAAACGTAAATGTATGCGTACCCATTCTCATCTCGGAGTACTGCACCCTCCACCCATTCTTCTGCTGATACCAGCATAGGATAGACATCCCCACCCACAATTACAGCAGCGCAGGTGAACAGAGAGCTGAGGAGATTTCGTGCTAGCAAAGCAGTGGATTCATATGGAGTATCGCCACAACTGCTGAAGGCCTGTGAATTGGAGCTGGGGAGTCCTCTACAGTGCATCTTCAACCTGAGCCTGGAACAAGGGAGAGTCCAAAGGCTTTGGAAAACATCTTGTATCACACCAGTCCCACAGGTATCACGTGCTAGTGAGCTGAATGACTTCCGGCCTGTCGCTCTGACATCACATGTGATGAAGACCATGAAGCAGCAGCTGCTTCACCACCTGAGGCTACAGGTCTGCCACGCCCTCGACCCTCTGCAGTTTGCATACCAGGATAAGGTGGGAGTGGAGGATGCCTTCATCTTTATACTACAGTGATCCCTCTCCCGCTTGGACAGACAGTGTGGTACTGTAAGAATTATGTTTCTGGGCTTCTCTAGCATGTTCAACACCATCCAACCTCTGCTCCTTAGGGACAAGCTGAAAGAGATGGGAGTAGATTCATACCTGGTGGCATGGATCGTTGACTACCTTACAGACAGACCTTAGTATGTGCGTCTCAGGAACTGCAGGTCTGATATTGTGGTCAGTATTACAGGAGCGCCGCAGGGGACTGTACTATCTCCGGTCCTGTTCAGCCTATATACATCGGACTTCCAATACAACTCGGAGTCATGTCACGTGCAAAAGTTTGCTGACGACACTGCTATGGTGGGCTGCATCAGGAGTGGGCAGGAGGAAGAGTATAAGAACCTAATCAAGGATTTTGTTAAACTACTTACACCTGAACACCATTAAAACCAAGGAACTGGTGGTGGATTTTAGGAGGCCCAGGCCCCTCATGGACCCCGTGATCATCGGAGGTGACTGTGTGCAGAGGGTACAGACCTATAAATACCTGGGAGTGCAGCTAGATGATAAATTGGACTGGTCTGCCAATACTGATGCTCTGTGTAAGAAAGGACAAAGCCGAATATACTTTCTTAGAAGACTGGCGTCCTTCAACAACTGCAATAAGATGCTGCAGATGTTCTTTCAGACGGTTGTGGTGAGCTCCCTCTTCTACGCGGTGGTGTGCTGGGGAGGTAGCATAAAAAAGAAGGACGCCTCACGCCTGGACAAACTGGAGAGGAAGGCAGGCTCTATTGTAGGCACGGAGCTGGACAGTTTGACATCCGTGGCAGAGCGACGGGCACTCAGCAGGCTCCCATCAATTATGGAGAATCCACTGCATCCACTAAACAATATCATCTCCAGACAGAGAAGCAGCTTCAGCAACAGACTGCTGTCACTGTCCTGCTCCACTGACAGACTGAGGAGATTGTTCCACCCCCTCGACTCTTCAATTCCACCCGGGGGGGTAAATGTTAACATTATTCAAAGTTATTGTCTGTTTTTACCTGCATTTTATTACTCTTTAATTTAATATTGCTTTTATATCAGTATGCTGCTGCTGGAGTATGTGAATTTCCCCTTGGGATGAATAAAGTATCTATCTATCTATCTATCTATCTATCTATCTATCTATCTATCTATCTATCTATCTATCTATCTATCTATCTAACTATTGCACTTATTCTATTCCTAAGGCGAGAGATTGGCTTGCTCTGTGGTGTCGTTAGGGGGTTGGGGGGCTTCAGGTCCATAAGCCTCTGATCTTTGGTGTCCATCTCCTAACATTCAAGTGAATAAGATGACCTGTTGATGGAATTTAATTTCATGTATGACTCACGTGAAAACCCACAGGGAACACCCCCACATACCTCGCTCTTCAATCTGATGTACAACTTGTGCTTTTTTCACAATGGAGGGTAAATCCATGATAACTGCTAAAACTAACAAAGCACTTTCATTATATTAATAATAATAATTATATAGTTCTTTTCTCACTAATCAAAGCACTCTTTAATGAGAGGGGGGAGCCATTTTAACCACCACCACATGGATAATGCAATAGCAGCCATTTTGTGCCAGTACACTTATTACAGGTTAATTATTATTAATAATAATAATACTAATTCATTACATTTATATATCGCTTTTCTCAGTACTCAAAGCACTAAAAGGTTGCTATATGATGAGAGAGATAATTAGCCAATTAGAAAAATTTTTTTTTGGTCAATCTATACTAATAAAAGGCAAAGCCCTCACTGACTGACTGACTGACTCACTGACTGACTCATCACTAATTCTCCAACTTCCCGTGTAGGTAGAAGGCTGAAATTTGGCAGGCTCATTCCTTACAGCTTACTTACAAAAGTTGGGCAGGTTTCATTTCGAAATTCTACTCGTAACGGTCAGAACTGGAACCTAATTGTGTACATATATATATCAGCCATAGCCCGCAGCTCGGTCGCCGTGTGAGGCGGAGTTGTGTCCCTCATCGTCATGTCTCCCACGTAATTGAGTGCCTGCCTATATAAGGCCGTCTGTCGGCAGCAATCTAACAGACATGCTGCCGCTAAATATTTGCGGGTGAAGGACTGTGCTAGACTAGTGTTTGGCACAAACTCAGCGAAAGTGCGAAAGAAACTTATAAGTGCCGGGTCTTAGCTAGCATTAAATAAAGCTGTGGACATCGCAAGATCGTATGACATAGCACAAGCACAGCTTAAACCTTTGATGCATGTACTCCGAGCAGCTCACATGAACTGACTGTGAACGCAGTACGTAGAGAACAAGTGAGTGCTCCAAGGAGGGCTGAACAAGAAACGCATTACACAATTGAGAAGGCAGCAAAAGAATATGAAGCAAGTGACGCATACAAGCATTTTCATAAGTGCAGCTACTGCGGAAACAAAGCACGGTGTAAACCTTATGTTTAAATTAAGTTTATAGACAGGCTGGTGTTTGTCATGTCTACGACAAATACGATATTCACGAGATACAAGTTTAATGAGAAGACGCAGGGTATAAACGAGACTTTTGCTCACTTTGTAACGGAGTTAAAATTGCTGTAACAGAGTTAAAATTGCTGGTGAAGGACTGTGCTTATGCAAACGAATGGGAAGACAAGGTGTGAAGCTTAACTTTAAATTAGGTTCATGGACACGCTGCCACTGGCATTTGTCATGCCTAAGACGAATACGATATTCGCGAGATACAAGTTTAATGAGAGGACACAGGGTATAAACGAGATTTTTCATCACTTTGTAACGAAGTTAAAATTGCTGGTGAAGGACTGTGCTTATGCAAACGAAGATGAGATGGTCAGAGATAGAATAGTGTTTGGCACAAACTCAGCAAAAGTGTGAGAGAAACTTTTAACTGCCGGGTCTGAGCTAACATTAAATAAAGCCGTGCACATCGCAAGATCGCATGAGATAGCACAAGCACGGCTGAGAACCTCCGATGCATGTACTCCAAGCGGCTCACGTGAACTGACTTTGCAGGACTGGGAGAGGTAAACCCGTGCATGCAGTGTGTGATGTCTCAGATAAAGAGGAAGATGAGCTGTTTATTGATTCAGTAGGAAAGGAACAACCCTCTAGATCTGAATAAGCCTTTGTAGACATATCAATAGGAAAGAAAGGTGTAAAGCGTAACTTTAAATTAAGTTCATAGACATGCTGCCGCTAAATATTCGCAGGCAAATCCACAACTTAATACCGGGAATGACTATTAAACATCTTAGATTCACGAGTGCCGCTTTGGTTAGTGAACACTTCGATGAATGAAACCTGTTATCTTTACAATGGTTGAATATAACTTGAACACAATGCATCTTCCAAATACGAACCTCATTGAAAGAAATAATGATAATCAAATCCTTGATGACAGCAACACTCATAACAGTGATAAAACAATTACATTGACAATCATGTTGCGTTGTTTTTAAAATGTTTCCTTTTCTAACTTCTAACTTCTTTAACACGCTACTTCTCTGTTGCGAAGAGCGGGTATTTTGCTAGTCTCATATAAAAAAGAATCAGAAAATTTGAAACATCGTAGCTACTGTACAGGCCCAGTATGAACCTGACAATTGTATGTCTCCTTGCGTATGAAAACTATTTGGGTTCTTGTGACGTTTCAAGATAACATTTTAATGTTTAAATTGTTTAACAAAATCTGCCCTTTGAATATTTCAGTCCTTTGTGACATTGTGGACTTTTGTGTAATCTCATGCCCTCAATATTAAATTATTTGGTAATTCCAATGTCAAAAGTGAATATTTCAAAAGACTGTACAAATGTTATTTGTGACCCTAGAATTATTTGATTGCTCATTGGCGTCTTTGAATTGAGCCTTGAGAAGTTATGCGTTCAAACCAACTTTTCTATAGAACTTTTTTGGCTGTGAAACAATGCACTCTAAAAAAAATAGCTAATACTTAAAAAAAATTCATGGTTACAAGTACAAAAAAATCATATTTAATGATTTTGTTAAGCTTTCTGAATTGCAAGCAAGAATTGTATAGAACAAAAAGAATAGTAATTACTTCAACTTACTACTGTAAGTAATCTGAACTCCATTTCATTAATTAAATGATAAAAATCTAAAATTATGTGGTGGCAACATAATCAGTTTGGTTGGGTTGGGTGATGGGATTTCTCACCACCTTCTTTAGAAATGGGAAATTCCTGTCAGCTTAAAATGTTTTCCCAACTTCATGGCACATTCTTAAAAATTAAGGTATCAGCGTAGTTCTTTTCGCAGTGATGCCATAGGGTTGGTGCCCAAAACAATCATCCATGTGAAGGCTCCTAAGAGAACCTTTATTTATTTCGATCCATAACAGGCTCCATAAATAACTATGAACAGAAGACAACAGATCTCTGAAATGGCAGGGGGTTCCGGATTTAAAAGGACTCTTGTTGCATACAATAATACAAACTAAGTTCAGGCTTTCTTGATCTGTCATTATCCTCCTATGTAGCCAACTATTCATTAAAGATTTCTGTTTTATCCACATATTAGAGACTTCATCAAGGCCAAAAAAACAATTTCACACGTAAGAACTCTTCCCAAAATGAAATGCTTCCTTGTCAAGTAGTGGTTCTACCACAAACTGCCCCACCCAGTGAAGTGCCATTAAAGAGCTTGTAAGAGTGCACGTTACCTGTCTGCTGAACAACACTAATTTCTGTATTGGAAAAACATTTGCTCTGAGTGAGGATTACTTTATTTACAAACATATTCAAGGCGATGTCTCAGTACAGGCCTTTGTTCTCATATAACGGATATTTTCATGTTGATGTTATAGTTTAACTTGAAAATATTAACACATAATGAGATAAAACAATTTGGAACAACCTGAATGTGTGAAATGCTTTCAACATAAACACTTAGATTCCTATATATATATTTTACTAGCTGTGTAAGCCTGTGCTGTGAAAAGCCCAGGCTCCTAGAAACCATCGATTCTGGTGCTTAAATCATTCAATCACATCGGTTATAGCGGCTAAGTGAGGTTCTCTTTCCTCTGCAGTTTTGTTTTGCTGACTTGCTCGCTTTCGTTGTTTATCAGTAACTAAGCGAGTTTCTCTTTTGTCGGCAATTTCATTTTGGCAACAGAGTTGATTTCTTTGAGCTTCATGCTGTACCCTCGCACTTCCGGGCCGGACAGACAGACAAACACATTTCCACGTGTAGATGTTTATATATAAGATAAGTGCATGATACATAAAAGGGACAATACAGCAGAGTGGTGGTAGGACTGTTGCCTTGCAATAAAGAGACCAGGATTTGTATCTCGGATGCTCTCTGTGTGAATGTTCCATGTTCTTCCTATGTGTACTTGGGTTTCTTTTCACAGTAAAAAAAACACTTAGATTAGGTGAATTGGCTTTGCTACAGTATATTGGTCTTTTTGTGTGGGTACAGTAAGGTACATAAGTTTTTGGACAGTGATGCAATTTTCATAATGTCGGCTCTGTATGCCACCATAATGGATTTGAAATAAAGCAATCATTATGTGATTGAGGTGTAGACTTTCAGCTTTAATTTAAGGGGTTTACCAAAAAATATCATATGTGCTGTTTAGGAAGGAGCCATATTTGAACATAGTCCCCCTATTTTCAGGGGCTCAAAAGTATTTGGACAAACTAATATAATCATAAATATAATGATCATTTTCAGTATTTGGTTGAAAATCTTTGGCTGTCAATGACTGGCTGATGTCTGGAACCCATTGCATTCTCCAAATGCTCAGTTTCCACTCTAGTGATGTTTTACACTTTAATCACATAATGATTGCTTTATTTCAAATGCATTGGACCAAACTTTATGGTCACCCTGCAGTGGGCTTTTGCCCATTACTTGCTGGAGTAAACTCCATCAGTCCCATGACCCTTCCCTGGGTAAGTGGGTTTAGAAAATGAATGGATGATGCTTAAATGATTTGAAGAAGAAAACAGAAATTGCATTTATGTAGCACTTTTTAAGACACTCAAAGCACTGTACATAGAGAGGGTGAGCCACTTCAACCACCAGCAATGTGCAGCATCTACCTGGATGATGTGATGGCAGCCATTTTGCATCAGTACACTCACCTCACATCAGCAATTAGGTGGTGAAGAGGATAGATAGATAGATAGATAGATAGATAGATAGATAGATAGATAGATAGATAGATAGATAGATAGATAGATAGATAGATAGATAGATAGATAATCAGAGATGGGGGGTGATTAGGAGACCAGAATGACTAGATCATGATGGGCAGTTTAGCAAGGACATTGGGGTACACCCTACTCTTTGCACAGGGGTTTTTAAAGACCACAGAGAGTCAGAACCTCGGCTTTACGTCTCATCTGAAGGACAGCACACTGTCCCCATCACTACACTGAGGCATTGGGATCCACACTCAGACCACTAGGTAAGCGCCCCCTGCTGGCCTCACCAATACTTATTCCAGCATTCCAAACATTGCCTTGTTGGTGTCCCATCCATGTAGCAGCTGGGCCTAAATGTGCTTAGCTTCAGGTGGATTACCTGTCCTCAAGGGCAGGTGGTATGGCTGCTTTGGAGCAACTTATTTTTTTTTTTACGTAGCCAACTTAAAAACTTGAGTTTATACTGCTAATTATTGCACACTTGGCAACTAAAAATACTTTTAAGTGTAAAGAAAAGCTAATTCACCTTACTCCTTGAAGTGTGTGTAGTAGTAGGGTGTTGTATCATTTTAGTCATTATGGATGCAATGAGAAGTCAAGCAAAATGACACCTTCTATTAGCTAACTGAACCGAGTACAATGTGCAAGCTTTTGAGGCAACTAAGCTCCCTTCTTCAGGCAGGTAGTAATGAAATGTGGTGAATCTATTTAATTTTAACAGAGGCTGAATCGCTCAAAAAGCTATGCCAACTGCTGTGCTGTTTTTTTGTTGTTGACCTGAAACATTTGTTTTTGGAGTGTGTGTCTTTAGGATGTAGGGCGCTATATAAGTTAAACACTTGCTATTTAATTTAATGATCTAGAAGAAAGAATTAAAATGCAAGTTACATATGAATGATTTAACTAAAATTGAAGCTAATCTCTAACATGAAATTTAATTGTTTAAATTAAAAGTAATTTTATTTTAGAAGCTGGTGCTATTCTATGTCTGGATATTAATTATTTGTATTGTGTTCGGATAAAGGGAAGATCACTAAGTGATTCACTGCAATCATCGCCAAATCTCCATTATATTTTGCATTTATTATTCTTATGCTTGTTTTAGCAGGTTTGTTTTAAAACATGTAGAACTGTGTCCTTGTTATATGATCTTAAACACAATGAAGCTGACAATAAGACGTTAAAGTTAAGCAGGGCACTGCAAGGACACCGAAGCCCGTCGGCGGCTCCCTCCATCGTAACGTACCTGTAAAGTTCAGACGCACATTTGAATGCTACTGCGGACATCAAAGGCGTAAAAAAACAAATAATCGGCGGCATAGGTCTGAAACGGGTTATGGCAGTAGTTCCGTGGTCGTCAAAGCCCGGACTCCAATCCAGATCCCCAGACTCTAACTGTCTAACGCAGAAGCAGCTTGCGTGCCAGTCGAGAGGAAGCGCGCAGGACTTCAGCAGGGTCTTCCGACATGTAAAGGTGACATTTGAATGACTTCGAAGGCATTAACCTAATTAAGGTTTGTAAGATCTCTAAAATAGTCCGATTTCATTCTTAAAAGGCGTCTTTAACTGTAAATTGTAAACCGATTCGAACAGACACACATTTCCTCATTTTTTAATAATTTCTGAACTAAACAAGAAAGTTCCATTTAGCGCCTCACCACATTTTAAAAACTTAGTTATGAACACTATGTACACGCTGTCTGTGCACGTGTAACGTCTCAACTCGTCTTTATCAGGATCACAAGGGTCCGGGGTCAATTGCTGCAAAACTGGATAAATGCAGGAAAGGCTCTGTGGAGGGTGACCGACCACCTACCTACACACACGGTGCCTGTCAGTCACCACCAGTTAACCGAACCTGCGATTCTTTGCCGTTTATGTGGAATAAAAAAATGCGCAGGTAAACGTGGGAAGAGCACGTGTTGAATGACTGGGCGCAGGATTCCAAGTCCAAGAGGCTCGCTACGTGAGGCGGTGCCCAAAGCAATCGATAGTGATCATCTGCAAAAAGAAAGCGAGCTGAGTCGATCCACTAAATAAAGTACTGATAAAGAACTCCCTGTTCCTTCATATGAGCACGGGCTCGCCTGCCTCTCGACCGAGGCTTGCACGTTCGCCGTGTGCGCATGTGGGATTTTAATAAGTGCTTTCGGATCTTCTCACGGTCCAATTACAGGCTGTTGAGTTGATTGGCTAATCTAATTTGGCCCAGTTTTGTTTGCGTGTGCCCATCTGCGGAGAGACGGAGCTTCCAGGCATGGCTCAAAAAACAGATGTCTTCATTGACTGTAATGTTGCTGTTCTTTATAATCTCTAAATATTCCTTTCTGATCCAAAGCATGCTGAACAAAATACGATTAAAGGATAAGTTCCTGGCACGCAAAACAATAAAATGACATTACACGTTTAAAAGTTTACATAATGCATCTTTAAACTTCAGTAATCTAGTCGTCCGATCATACAAACAATACTGCAGGAAATGAGATAAAAGATGGATGGATGACATAAAAGCACGTTTTCTTTGGAAACAATGTACATAATTCCCATTGTTTTGGTAAGGGTGGTGTTTTTGCGTTTTCTTTAACAAGATAAACAAAACAATATTCCAAACACTAAGTCTGGCAGTTTCTCTTAGAAATCTTTAAGACATGAAAAAAGTTGCAGTTCGTAGAAAAAAATACATCGGTAGGTAACTAAACAGTAGCCTAATCCACTTCATTGCCTAGTATTGTGAAAACTCTAGAAGTTGCGCAGTACAATAAGCGCGAATCTTCCCAAATTGTTCTGACTGCTAATAAATAACTGATTACTTATACAAATATAATGATGCGGCATTCAAATCTGGCTGCAACGAAATTTGATCATCTACCCAAATATATTCACGTGCTTGTTAAAAGGAAACCGTACAATCAACATTACTGCTTACTGCTTGTCCGATCTACCCAAAAGTAGCGGCACCTACTGAAATTAACAAAACAAATCCGTTACCTTGTCTCCTTGGAGTAGTTCTTCTCATGCAGCCCGTCTGCTGATTATGTAAAATGAATATAATAATAAACAGTCTCCAATCCTTCCTTGGTAAATCCATTGTTAAATAACTGTAGAAAGAGAGATTAGATGCGTGCGGTGAGAAACGTGACCGTGCAGTCTAGGAATGCAAAAGAAGACGCATGTGTGGCAATGGCAACTCGCGCTGGTTAGCTGGGAATGATTTTCTCCTCTTCCATCCGCATTCAAAGTTGTTCGGGAGGGAGTGGATCTCGTGTAAATAAAAGCAGACGTCTGTATCTTGTGGCTGCGCTCTGGGACACCGTAGCGGCTGTAGGGTGAGTGTGTGTGTCTGTGTGTGTGTGTGTGTGTGTGCGTTTGGTCGGCTAATAGAGACTAAGCATCTGATCAGGACTACAGTTTGCCAAAGATAAGACTGACGAGCGGACACCCACAACCCACATGGAGAGGCGACGACACCACTTCACTCTCCAAAACTGCATAGCCCCGATAGATCTGCTCGGCGCCACTTGCGCTTTACCTGATCGTTGTCCCCTGTCAGGGGGACGGGGGTGGGGAAGGGTATACTGTATTTGAAGTTAAGAAGATAAATCATGTTTAATCTTCCCAGATGGAGGTCTGAGGATAGCTACAGATACTTAACCAATATAGTAGCGCGCAGGGGACACAGTCAATCTAGCTTGTATTAGAACAATCCGTCGGCCATATAGAGCCCTAGCACGTTATAAAATTGAAAGTAGTGCTCAGCTAAAAAAAAAGTTGTAGGCATCTATCTGTGGTAGGAATGTCAGTCGTTTACAGGTAGCTAATGATATCTTAAAGACAAATGGGTATTTTCTGGGTATCCTAATGTGAAATTAGGATGAAAAACAAACTGCAAATACAATACAAATATACAAGACTGATTAAAATAACGGCAGAGTGCCTGATATGAATGTACATTGTCGTAAGTGTATGAAAACTACTTTGTCTCTAGAAGTGTTTTATTGGTCCTCTCCATAAAGCGAGCGATATTTACATAACAAAAGTCCCGCTCTGTCACCTGAATTTGCGACCGGAGGTTAGCGACATCCGGTTAGGGCGTTAAGCGAGCACTGATAAGAAGGCACTGTGTGCAATGTCGCTTTAGGATTAGACAGGAAAACAACAGGTGCCTAAATGTATCCCCCAACCTGACGGAATAAAGAAAGCAGCTTTCAGAGGGTCGTCAAATCCGCAGGTCCTGTGAAATGCTGGTGCTTGCTAATCCGTTTCATTGTTAGCGCCGGCACATACAATCACATTCAAAATGTTTGACAACATTCACTTTATTTCCATTGATGTGTTTTTTTTTCTTGTTCTAGCCGTGAAAAGTAGAGTTTAAGTTAAAACAGTTATGCAAATTATGCAAATAAACTCTGTATTACCTCATCGGAGGTAAACAACACCATTCTGGGATACGAGCGGTCGCTAACAGCGTTACCTCCTTTTCCATCAAGAGCTCGGATGAGGGCAACTGACTCCGCCCCTTTTCGGTGCTATAATATCGAGACGCTCCCAGAAGGTGGCACCTCATTCGGACCAAAGCTAGCTGCACCAAAGACAGACCACTCATGTGAGCTCATTTCACCGGGTGGAAGAGGTAATGCAATCTACAACTTTCTGTTCTGTATCACGCCATCGAATGCCTTTGCATTATTAAAAGGTGCAGTCAGTTTGGCACCTCATCATTTATCATTTTGGATTTCATGTTATCCGTTGCCTTACCATAGTATTCTTCCTTCCGTTTTCAGATCCTTGTAATCCAATTATTGACACAACACAGAAATAAATGTGTGTATACAAAATGTCACAGATAACACTAAAGAACATTTTGTAACAATAGCTATTTAATATTAAAGAAATTGTTTAATATTTATGGGCTTTAAATTATTTCAAGCTTATGAGTCATTCCAAGCATAACAGTGTACGGAATAGTATATTTAAGTGTAAAAAAGAAATAAATCTCAGCTAAAGAAAATATAAAATAATTATTTGGTAAGTAGCTAATGATCCCTTCCCATAGCATTTTCTAATCCTACTCAAACCGGAGAAGGGTTGTGGGGTGCTGGAACCCATCCCAGCAAGCAGAAGAACCTACTGTACAAGTCAAACTCTACTAAAGCTCCATCTTCCTTAGGTGCAAAGACCAGCATGTATTTCTGTGTAATTTGTACTGATGACCAGCACTACTTCCAAGCACAGTGTCAGAGCTTCTTGTTACAACACATCTGATCATCCATTTATTTTTAAATCTATAAAAACCAAGATTAAGCACTGTTCACATATTTATCATTGGCTCATCCATCATTCAGTCATTAAATATCTAAATCAATATCAGAGCTGTCCAAACTATTGAAAGGTTGGTTATAAATAAGCACTTATGCCTTTCATGTTATAGTTGTGAGGAAGTGAGAGACAGTTAGTGAAATGAAAGGGTTCAATGCAAGGATTATCATGAAGAAGAATCTGGTGAGAATGGAGGCTTGTGCAGACAAAGAAGAATACTGAAAATGCCACATTTATTAGAACTGAACAGGATGGAAGAAATAATTAGGAGGATATTATTGAATTAACTTGGAAATTGACTTGTAAAGCAACAAGGAGGGTGCAGCTTAAGCTGGTAAGCCCACTTTACACATATGGTAATAATACTTTGAAGAGAAAATAATCAACCCAGATCATATGCTAAACTAGTCTGACTTGCAGAGACAGCAACATTATCCACCAGCCATAATGTGAGCATATCTGTGCAACACCCACAGCTGAAATCATCTTACCACTCCACTGGAGGCATATGGGAAATACTGTACTAACAAATCTACAGGAATACTGAGATGCACGTGAAGGAATGCATTGCAGCCTGGCGTGAACTGACATCTCCTGTCATTAAAGTTACCCCAGCTGGAGAAGTTTAGTTGTCCATTGTAAGGTTAGCAATCACTGGCTAACTTTAAATGGAAATAGAAGACTTGTCTCTTTCTTTGTGCTCTTATTGACTTATAATGGTTATTTATTTATTTATTCATTAATCTTAATGTTCAATGGTTATTTTAGGTAGCCCTGCTGCCTTGCAGTTAGGAGACCCAGGTTCGCTTCCCGGGTTCTCCCTGTGTGGAGTTTGCATGTTCTCCCGTGTCTGCATGGGTTTACTCCAGGTACTCTGGTTTCCTACCACAGTCCAAAGACATGCAGGTTAGGTGGACTGGCGATTCTAAATTGTCCCTAGTGTGTGCTTGGTGTGTGTGTGTGCCCTGTGGTGGGCTGGCGCCCTGCCCCGGGTTTGTTTCCTGCCTTGCTCCCTATGTTGGCTGGGATTGGCTCCAGCAGACCCCCTTGACCAGGTAGGATATAGCAGGTTGGATAATGGATGGATGGATGGTTATTTTAGTATGTTTTATGGATTCTTTTTTTTTTTGTAGATGTTAATCAAATGTAAATCACCTAGACATGAAACTATAGTTAGTCAGTCAGTCATTATCCAACCCGCTATATCCTAACACAGGGTCACGGGGGTCTGCTTGAGCCAATCCCAGCCAGCACAGGGCGCAAGGCAGGAACAAACCCCAGGCAGGGCGCCAGCCCACCGCAAGGCACACACACACATCACTCACACACCAAGCACACACTAGGGACAATTTAGGATGGCCAATGCACCTAACCTGGGAAGAACATGCAAACTCCATGCAGGGAGGACCCAGAAAGCAAACCCAGGTCTCCTTACTGTGAGGCAGCAGCGCCACTGTGCCATCCCTGTTTATAATGTGTGATGTTTAAATAAAAATTATTATTATTATTATTATTATTAAATCAGGAACAAAACCTCCTAAAGATCAGAATGGTACTCAAAGGAAACACTTTACATTCAAGACCTTTCGTGGTAACCACAGTGGCACCATGCCACTCTATTTTAATGTTTTTTAAACTTCTACCACACTATTCAATTATTTAATCAGAAAACTACAATCCCAATTCCAGAAAAGTTGAGACATTATGGAAAATGCTACTAAGAACAAAAAAGGAGTCATCTATAAATTCTTTTTTTAGTATAGTATCATATTAAAAACATTAAAAGCACATATTATTTAATATTATACCTTCTGAATTTAATTAGGTTTTTGAAATATGCACTCATGTCAAATCTGATGACTAGAACACACTCCAAATAGGTTGGAACAGTCAAGTGTTTCCCACTGTGTAACTTCACTATTTCTTTTAAAAAGATTTATCAAGCGTTTGGCCTCTGAAGACACAAGCTGTTTAAGTTTATCAAGCAGAATTTTCCCCCATTCATCCATTATGCAGGTGTTCAGCTGCGCAGGTGAACGGGGCCTTCATTGCTGTATTCTTGCACATTCTCAGTCAGAGACAGGTCAGGAATTCAGGCACACCAGTCAAGTATCCACACTCTCTGCTTAGGTCGCCATGCACTTGTAATCAGGGCAGAATGTGGTCTCAAATTGTCTTGCTGGAAAATGCTTGGGCATTGATATAAAACAAAGCATCCAGATGGGAAATAAAATGTGCTCAAATCTTTCTCCATTAATGGTGCCTTCCCATACCATTGTAGAGGGTGGCTTTTGGATCTGACACTTGAATGGTCTGTTTCCTCTTTTGCTGAAAAACAGGACTCCAAAAACTGTTTGAAATATTGACACAAATCGACCTCAAAACATGATTCTATTGTAATATTGTAATATTGTAATATTTTCTATTTCAGATGAGTCTAAGCCCAGAGAGGTCTGCAGCACTTCTAGACAGTGCTGATGTTTGGCTTGCATCAGTGGATGAGGCAGGAGAAGGCATTGACTGATAAAGGTTTATCAGAGTATTCTTGGGCCCATATCATGATGGCCATTACAGATATGTGACAGTTTTTAGGACAGTGATGACTGTGGGATTGGAGATCATGCACATTAAGAAATGGTTTTTGGCCTTGCCCTTTACCAGTTTCCTTAAACATTCTGATTACATTGTGCACTGAAGAGGGTGAAATGCCCAAAATCCTACTGATTTGTCTTGGGGAAACATTGTTCTCATTGTGCTGGATTATTCACTGATGCATCTGTTGGCAAACTGGTGAGCCTTGACCCATTCTTGCTCTTGAAGAACCAGACCTTGCAAGCTCCTTATATACTTGAGCATCATTTCCTCACTTATTTAACATCTCCTGTTTCATATCACCTTGTTATTTCAATTTGTCACATTATTATTAATCCTAAACTACTCAATCCCAACTTTTTTGGAATATGTAATAGTCATCAATTTCAGAGTAAACATATATTGCAAAAAAAACAAAGCAATTAATTAGGTGAAACACAAAATACCTTGACTTTATAGTGCTTTTGTTTGAACACTCGTTAGCATAAATTTAGAAATAACTCTTTATTGGTATTTTTGGCATTCCCCTTACTGGCCCAACTTTTTTTAGATTAAACTGAAGTTGTACAATATAAAACAGCATATTTACCTGAATAGAAAATTTCAAAGTGCTTGCAGATTCATCCACAAATATAAGTGTGGTATAACAGTAACAAAATTTATGACAGAGTACTTAAATTTATATTCACAGAGGACTGGCTCCAAGCATTGCACAGGTCACTATATTTAAATATTAATAGGTAGATTAGGGGGAATGAAGTTCATTCATCCACCAGTGAAAGCCATCACTTATTCATTAATCATGGAGGAATGTTGTCACAGTTTGAGAACATAAAATGATATGTTATATATTGTGAAAAACTATAGGTTAGATAATTACTCATATAGAGTATGTACTTAAGTGCCCAAAATGGTGCCGCCCTGTGCCTGTGTAGTTGTGATGAGAAACTTAAATGCATAGTGGAAAGGCAGAGACTCCTGGAGGAGTGTGCTTGGGAGCCTAATCCGAATCCAACAGTAGAATTATTGTCTCATTTCTGTGTTAGTCATGTGTTATTCATGACAGACACTGTGCTCCAATGACAAATTGTTTACCCGGTTCTCACATGACGCTTTGAGCGGGTACAATGAAATGGTACTTCACTGGTACGCTAAGATGTTGAAACTGGAAGACTAGTTGTCAGAAAACTAACATACAGTAGAGCGAATGTGCAGGAGACAGTGTCAGGATATGGAAATTGAACCCATGACGCTTGAAATGTAAAACTGCATGCTACAATGCTTTTAAGCAGTACTTACATATCAAGCATAGCACTGAGTCCTTCATCAAATGCATTGTTCTCAATAGAGTCAAAACTGTTACTCATGGTCTTCATAGTCCATTTCACTAGCATTCTGTAACATTACTAGGACTTCCTCAACTGTATGTTTTGTTTTTGGAAGAAGACATTTCTCCAGTACAAACTTCAGGTCTTATTGCACATCAACCAAAAATTCCTTGTGCACTCTCACAGAATTTTGTGTGTAAAGATGGAGTGCCACATGCACAATATATTTATTGCCTTTTACACATAGCTGTAACATGTAATACAAGTGACCATTCATAAACAACTTACATCATTCGGAAGGCCTGAACCTCAGCTATCCAATCGTAAGGTGTATTTGAAGTAGGTGGGATCTTTGATAAAATCAGATTCACTTAGTTGTGACATGCTACTCACTGCAGGGTGCACATGGGCAAATCACATAATTTACTAATGAAACAGAGCAGACAACATGAAAACTTCAGATTTATTTGAAAGAAGACATGATTGGGTATGTAAAATGTCATTATTGTTTTTGAGTGGCTTGCGGCTTTACTGCAACATACAACTTTGAATTATGGCAGTGTTCTCTTGCATAAGTGGTGTGAGGGATGGCTGGCAGTTTATCCCAGCCAGCACCCCCAGTCCACTAGATGGAGTCCTCCCTGCAACATGGAGGTGCCCCGAATTCCCACAGGGCATCATGGACAATGGAGTTCGACTTCACAGCCCAGCTGGATACCGTGTTTCTATTATAGTCCGGAAGAACTCCCTAGTCATGGGGATGGAAGAAATTAAGTACTTCCGAGCTGACGAAAAGAAGAAGTTTTCATTTGACCCGGAAGTGCTATGGAATCATTGACTGAAGGACAGAAGCACTTCCAGGTCATGAATTATATAAATGACTGTGGGAAACCCAGGAGATGGAGCCGAAGTTAGGAGGGGGTGTGACAGAGCTGCTGGGAGGAGAGGATTGAAAATTGTTGATTTATTGTGGAGTATTGTATTATTATTGAATATTGTGGAGGTGGAGGTGGAAGTGCTTTGTGCACACTATTGAAGAAATTAAATTTATTTCTTATATTTTACATGGTGTCTGGACGTGTTGTCTGCAGGTTTGGAGGAGCGATAGCGACCCCTACTGTCACAGTGGTTACATGAGACTATGGAGTTTATAAGCACAGAAACATTACATAATAAAACAACAAGCTTATTTTAATGTTCAAAAATGATTAACCCAACTACGTCTAACTCAACCCTATTTTTAACTTCTTGTGAAACGGGACAATAATTCAAAACATGCTTGTTGGAAAACAGAGAGCTATCAGTTTTATTTATCTGATTCCATTTAACATTCATATAGATTAGCATCATTTCATGGAATACTACCTTTCTGAGCAGGCACCTATTCTTCTTCTTACTATCAGTGCCTGACAGATTGCAGACTTTTATTTTTTTTTCAATACACTATTCATGTTTTACAATAATTACGCAAAAGTCATGAGAAGAGTTGGAGTCCCTGCCTGGGTAAACGCCATTTAATAAAACAAAAATGGCAAAAAGGTCAAGAAATGGAAGGATGACCTGCCTGTCTTTATAGTTGTCTGTGAGCTTTTACTGAAGTTCTCTCAAGGACGACAGCTGTTTGGGGACAGGAGTGGAAGTTATGTCACTCATTGTCAGGCAGCACTTTCACTTGCCTGAGGGCAGGAACAACATGATACTGTGGTCACTGCAATCCCTGCTTCCTTCCCTCTGGTGTCCCTTCATACCTTACGGCACTAACCAGACTTCCATGTGTGATGTGCATGATTTGTCATATTTTGTTAAAATTCTCAAAACAGAAATTCTAAGCATCACTGTTCTTGTTATTTTACTGCCTTGAACTGTATTCTTGTGTGGTTTTACAAAGTATCATGTAATGGCATGCTTTACAAAGACCATAATGTAAAATTCATATCATTCAATTTATATAAAATACATATATAATAAAGCCTACCTTAATGCACTAAGCAATATACAAACAAATTCAATTAAATTAAAATATGTGGTGTCACAATATTAAGAGGCTAATGAAAAACAGTATTTATCAATAAGAATTACAGTTACTCTGTAAAGATAAATGAAAAAATGTACTCATATAATAGATGTATAGGAAATAGATGGCTTATTACAAACAAAAAGTCCACTTAACAAGCATTATACTAATAGTATAAAAATAGTAGCAACATTAATAGAACTTCCATTTCCGTTTTCAGATCACTTTTGTAACAATCTGCACCATCCTATAAGCTGAATGGATCTTTCAACACACAAAAATTTATAATGTGATTTATTTTTAAATGTGCACAAAATAGCTGTTAGTGGCTTTAATAATAATAATAATAATAATATTAAAAATAATAATAATACTTTACATTTACATAGCACTTTTCTCACAACTTAGAGTGCTTTACATAGACAGTAGGAAAGGCCTCTTCAACCACCACTAATGTGTAGCATCCACCTAGACGATGTGATTTAGTGCCAGCACACCTATCACGTGGTAGCTGTTAGGAGGTGAAGGGGTGAGTGAAATAGCCAATAAGAGACAGGGGATTATTACAGGGCAGAATGACTAGGCCATTGTGGGCAATTTAGCCAGGTAATCAGGATACAGTGCATGCTACTCTTGGCCTGGAATGAGAGTCCTCCTTGTTGATCTGGCTGTCACATTTTTCTGCTTGAGTTTTCAAGATCAGGCTGGAATTAGAGAATATTTGAAAACAAGCTTGAACAAAACAATGACAAAGGTTTACTTGCTTCTTCTGTTGGTCAATATCCTCGGCTACATTACAAGATAAACCATGCAACCTTTCTTCTTTTTTAATCTCTTAAAGTAGATTCACGTATTCTGAGATTTTTGGCCATCTGAGTTAGCTGTTTCCCATTCTGTAAGTTATCTTTAGCATTCAATATTTTGTGGATATTAAAAGATTTCCATTTGAAAATTGAGTTTGTTTTATGATATTACTTTCTAAGCTAATCCTGAACTTAAACAATCAAATATTGTGCATCACAAAAAACATAAAAGTGGGGCAGGTGGACAATGGGCCCAATAACATTATATCTGAATTCACCTTACCAAGGAGGTGTGCTGGGATTAAATGTCTATCTGCATCAAGACAGTCATAATAGATGTGCTTGCATTGACATTCAGCACTTTCAAAATCTAACAAAAACAAACAAAAAATATATATATGTTTTTTATAGCACCCCTGGTTTTCTTTTACATTTTAAAGACATTGGTTGATCAGTGGCTTGAAAATTATCAGATGTGGTCAAGTTCCTGAGTGTGTTATGCATTGGATAGAATTTCATTCTGGATTGTTATCTGTCTTGTGCCTGTTGTTTGTGGGTTTATGCGATGCTATAATATGAATTATAATACAGGCTGAAGGTTTTTATTACAGCCTAGTTTCTAAATTAGGTGCCAATTATTGCCCAAACGTCATTTTAATGTATTTGCGTTTTCTCATTTCCAACCCTTAATTGCCTTTGGTGGTTTAATCATTTTGTGTTTTCCAGCTGCCTGTTAGCAATGAGATGCAAATGACAAAGCAAGCAGTAGCTCTTCATGAAATAAAGTCCCATTTACACCTATGTATGTTCATCATGAAGTGTCTGTTTTAGCAAAACCTTTATAAAGAAAAATAAGAGAAAAAAAGTGAAGGAAGAATATTTACTATTCTGCTCTGGTCCGCTGATAATTTGGATTATACAGTATTCTCAGAAAGGAAAAATATACTATACAAATAATAACTTGATATGGCACAAAGAAATCTTCAGCACTCAATAAAGATAAATAACAATTTCAGCTTTTGGGAAGGATTGACTTGTAAATAAGCAGTCAGGCTGGAATAAAAAAACTTCTAATCACTGTGGCTTTGTAGGACCAAACTTCAGGATCACTGCCCAAGGAAACACAGGAGAGCATACACTAGCAGGTATGACACGTGTTGTCTCACCAGAGCAGAAGTGAGGTATCACATTTGGAGTGGTATGACCAAGGGAATCCCGGAAGATCGGAAAAGAAAGAGGCAATGCCCCTTACCGTAGGCTGTCAGAGTGATCTGGTCACAGATAACACTATATGAGTTATGCTGCCCCCTTTAAGAGTGCAAGTAGCAAAAGGGCTGCCTTGGAGATGTGACAGAAGACACAGATGTGCAGGAACACCAATAGTCCTCGAAGGGAGGTCCAACCTGTTGTCCCTGACCCATGATGTGATTCTGAGGTTTGGCTGGATGTGACTCTGTGATGGGGTTTACAGATGCTTTGAGTCTATACAGGGAAAATGAGTTTAGACTCAGAAGGTGAGTGAAGGCTGCAGGAAGATAGGCCAGGTTAACGAAAGGGAGCAGCAGAAGATGAATGTGGGATTATGTATTATCGTTTTGTTTATCAAGTCACACTGTTTAATTCAGAGGGGTCAATGGCCTATATAGTTACCCTCAGAGAGGCTATAGGTTTTGTGGTTTTGCACATTTGCTGAAATGTTTCTTTGCTAATTTATTTTCTCACTTATTTAGTTATTAAATAAAATGTGTATTGTACCATTATAGGTGAGAGGGTTGCTACAATAGCACTCCTCCTTGTGACAACTGAGTAATGGCCATTAAGACTACAGTAATAGTATGCATACACTCATACATATAGAAAAGTGGCATGGTGGTTAAATTAAATAAATAAAAAAGAATGTATTGACTAATGGTTAAATTCAATAAATAAAAAAGAATGTATTAACTAAATGATGAATGCCATAACAATTTAACAAATAACATACATGCAGAAATCCATTCTAATAAACAATTAATTACCTAAATACAAAGAAGAAAACTGACAAAACGCTACACATTAAATGATAACACACTCACGACACAGTCCAATACACAGTCCAGTTTTACAGATGCAAGGACAGATAAATGAAATGTTCACAGTGAACAGCCTTCTGAAAAAGATGTAAAGATTGTCCTACTGTGCTTCTGAATGTTAGATGATTTAAATTTGACTAGAGTGTGCTCCGTAGACAACAATTTCCAGGCCAGATGACAACCACATGAACAAGCAGGCACAGAACATGAATGCAATTCCAGTGAACACTATAATCTTCAGGGTATGAATCCAAATGATTTGCTGAATTGAGGAAAACAATAAAAACACAATTCACGGTTCCTGATGACATCTTACTGCTCTCTTCTCCCACTAATCCCAGGACTGCTGAGAATAGAAGTCCTGTCATGTAGCGCTGGTACAACACATTCACAAACACACACCCAGTGCACAGCTTCTCAGGATGGCTCTGTCCTTTCTGACAGCATTTCTTTCTCAGGCCTTTGTGGTTCCATCAGTATTTTCTGGCCATATCCACTGTGTACATCATTTCACAACAGTACAGATAGATAAACAGTATGATCTCTTTAAGAATAAACTGATGTCTGCTTTTAATCTTTATATTCTTTTTCTCAGTGTATTACTATTGTCTACTATTTCAGAAATGTGTGTTTCTTTACATTTTAAGAACCAGTGCCTGGACCTTGAAAATGAGTATGTTTTTGTTTTCTTAAAAATTATAGCCCACTTTGGCAAAGTTAAATGAGCATTTTTTATGTTACAGCTTGTGTGTTTCACTTATGAAGCTAAGGGTCAGAATATAAAGCAGAGCTCCATTTAAAATAACACTAAATATCGCTACAGACTGATAGATAGGAAAACAAACATTGTGGTATTTAAGTTGATCGAGGAACCCTTAGTGATTAAAGGTCAGTTAGCTTAACATGCACTACAATCAAATTAGCGAACACAATTATAAAAGAGAAGACAGGCAGCAGTTCAGAACAAGTCTTCTAGTGAACGGACTTAAGACTGTGGCAATGCTGATTAGTTATGTCGGGTATGCGCTGGCTCACTGCACCGACAGAGTGAAGAGTGTGTGCAGCATGACCTCCAGGTCAGGACATTCTACATACAGGAATAGGCATGAACCACAGAAGGATCAGACATGTTGGCCTGTCTGACTTCTTTTGTACAATCTGGCCATGGTTCCGCAGTTAGCTGATGGACAGATATCGTTGTTTTTCATTTATGTTAATTAGTTTCTACTTTTTTGTTCTGTATTTCATGAGTGGTATAATCTATTATTGTACTATTGTGTATTCATGAAGTGTCAATGATAGATTGGCCACCTAGCTCTGTAAAGAGGATTACTTGTGTTCTGTTTGGTGTGCTGTATTTACCACATTTTCTGACACCCACTGGAAGGGGGTCTCCCTCTCTGAATCGCCTTTCTCATGATTTCTTCCATTTTTCTCCCTACAAGGGTCTATTTATTGGAAGATTTTTCTTGTCTTCTTACAGAGTCAGGGCTGGGGGGCTGTCAAAAAACAGGACAGTTTAAAGCCTATTCAGGCATTCCTTGTGTGATTTTGAGCTCTACAAGAAATAAATTGTTGCTGTAATATAGGTAGAAATGGTTTACTTAAACAAATCTATGATCCAAAAAGGAAAAAAAAGTAGATCAGAAAAGTAAATCATATACAGTATGAAAATAAATGATTTGTTAACTGGCCAAATCTAAAAACATTACTCAAAACACATGCAACAGGTCAAAAATAAGAACTGAAACACCACATTAACATGAAAAATCCAAACAGAAATGGGAAGGATCAGAAAAAACTACACACATAAAAAGGACTACAGCTCAAGGTGGGCTGTTACATAGAAGAAACAGAATATTCAAACAAAAGCACCTCCCACACACCCTAGTTTATGACTCTGGTGTCTCCTTTACATAAGTGCACTGCAATAACTTTGGGATAGCAGAGACAGAGCTATAGGAGCCAAGAGAAAATTATAAATGTAACAGTCAACAGTGGAACCATGAGCCCATTCTAAACACAATAATATGCTGATGTTTTGTGAGGGAACAACAAATCTTTCTGATGGCGGTACAAGCAATAGTATACACTTTACCTTTGTAAAAGCTTTTGGTAACATATTCATTGTGAGGCTGCTCATCAAACTACAAGAAAAGCATTCAAGGTGCAGTGTGTAGATGAGCAAAGAACTGGCTTAAGTCAGGAAATGTAGCATCATGGTGGTCATATATGGTTTCCTAAGTGGGCCAATGATTTAAGTAAAAAATTGGTACATTAACAGAGTACATTTGGTTAGGCTGATTAGCACAAACCTGAGATAAAAATTCCTTCAGAAAGACCTGAAGATAATTCACATTTCAACAGATAAAATGTGTAGCAAATTAAGTTTAATGTAAGGAAGTGTGTAATCTTACATATAGGGTGTTAAAATATTCAATATAATTAGGCAGTGGGGTGGTGTCTGGATCTAGAAACCACATAGATTCAGAACGACTTAGATATCATAGTGAACTTCTCATTCTCATAAGGTACAGAGGACAGAAGTTATTTAAAATGGTTAATAGTGGACTGAGTATTATTGCACAGTTTATGAAGTACAAATCAAGAAAGGCCATGCTTATAATACAATTGTGTGTTAGGATTTATTTAGCAGTGGCAGAAATGCAGAATGATCAGACAAGCTTAGGTCAGAATCCAGATAAGGCAGAAACCAAAACATTACAGCCAAAGCAGAAACTAAAATTAAATGTCAGAAACAAAATAAAAGAACTTTGTCTCAAAATTAATTTTGAAATTTGTATTGTTTATTTTGAGAGAAACTCTTTTCTGTACTAAATTGAAAGTTCAGACATTTGAAACAACGTACAACAATCTTAAAAAACAGCACCACAATGAGGTCACACATTAATGAATATTCAGCTTCACGTGGTGTGCAACAAATGGTGTTGCCATAAACAACAAACAGCGATGGCCCTAAGATAAAACAACCAAAAAATGGTGATACAATGATGTATCAAAACAACTGTAAATAACATTTCTCAAACTCAATATAATAATACAAAATTGTACCCATGGTTCTCAGACATAATCCTGCCACCATGAGGCCTTATCTGGATACTGTATTCACTTTACTCTCTGCTCTGTGCTCTATGAGGATATACTTTAAGGCTGTAGATAGTTTAAAAATTATTTGCTAAACTTACTTGTTTTATTATGTAAGAACTCTATGGATAAATTAAAGGGTTGGGATCTTTTAATTTTACGTAAGACTAGGGGGCTCTGCCCCAGCTCGCTTCCCTTGCCGACCCCCATGTTTGGTGAACCAAATATACAATTTATAAAGAGACAGTTATTTTCATGGGAATTGTTGCATATGCATTATTTCACTTTTACTTTAAAACTTTAGTAAAAACAATATTTGGAATTAACTTTTCTTCAAGATTGCATTGAATTTTGATTCTGTGTTTGGGCTGACATCGTGACAATGCAGCATATAACTGCCTGTGAGTAAATATTGTCTCTTTCTTTCTAATAAATAAAACGACTTTTTCAAATGTTTGTCCATGCTCTTTCTTCTTCGCTTAGTCGTTGAGGTGTCATCTAGAACTAGTATTAAATTATTGTCCTGATAAAATTTATTAGGGCGCAGGAAGTGTGTCTGACAAAAGCATTCACACGACTGAGGTTAGATGACCGTGGTCTTGTTTCAAAATAGTTGTAAGTAGGGTGTGACTTGAAAGAATCTCATGTTAAAAGTCTTCATCTCACAGGACTTCATACCACGGCAATGTTTTTGAAATCTTTTAATTCTCGCTGGCAACACAAATTAGACGATCTACTATTCTCGTGGATATGCCTCTTCATTGGGAAGAAACACTACTTTTTTTTTCCCTGATGGCAACACAAATTAGATGATCTACAAGTCTCTGACTTAAATTTTAAATCCGAACAATATATTCGATCTCTTTTCGCTGTTCTGTTATTTCACCAATTAATAATTACCGTTTGTTTGCGCTAATGCGATCTTTCTTATCCTTTTTCTTGAGACTTTCGAATTTTCATACTTTCATTATCTCTAACCTGCTCTGCATGTGTACTGCGCCCACATTTTTAAAGGATGTATAAGTGTCTCTCCGAGAAAATCACGTCTTGTCTCCTTCCAAGGTTTTTTTTATAATAGAGAGATGACACAATTCAAGTGTTTGCAGTTATGAATGGAATAAGTATGGTGAGTGTAGTTTGATTCTTTTAAGTCTGTTCCTTAACAAGAGCTCAGGAATACAGGTGGAAGTTGGGAAAATGCAAATTGAAAGTATATTTTAGGAAATATTTTTACATATCAAACTATAGATATATGGGAGAATTACCAAGTAGTGTACCTGAAAGCAACACCATGCCAATCGTAGCTCATCATGTTTTGCAAATATGAGGCGAGTAATAAGCATTGTGGAGCTGAATGGCCTTTTCTCTTCAAAAATCACTGTTATACTCTGTAGTCTTAAACATAAACACAAGTGCGAAATCCAGGGTGTGATTCTTAGAGGGACCTCAGTAGCACATTTATAGAGCAAATAACTGCTAATCGGTTTTAAACTTTCCAGTATGTAATAAAGCATTTCCATGCAGCTTTGCCAGTATAATTGATTACATGTTTGTTTTTTGTGTTTCTCCTATTCATAAACAAAATTGATTGTATTCTCTTTTTATATAACCCATAAATGTAAAGCACAAGATGAGATGAAAAGATACTACTAGTTTTCAGACTGCCTTTGTTATTATCAATAATGATGTACAGTACAGGCCTCATTAAATAAAATAAAATAAAAATACTTCATGACAGCACAACTATATGAAAGTATCAAAGCTATTTAAGGATAAAAATACTTCAGTTTTATTTAACTGCTTTGAGTTTCTCACTGAATGAACACTAAGTACTGAGTATTAACAAGAAGACATTCAGCGAAAAGTTATATTTTACATTACTGTTACTGCCTTCTTAATTAGCTGTTTTCTTAAATATATCAATTCAGAATTGGGTAACAGAGTTAGAAATAGCTAGATACTAAATAAATTATATCCCGAGTCTATTACTGAACATGTTATTCATTTAAATTAATTCCTTGATTAACATAACTGTGTGGAAAACGGTTGTTTTGGGCTTAATGAGCTCCAATGCACCATCTGGTGGATTTTCACTAAAATAAAGTTTATTTATTTATGCCATCTTGTGGTGATATGTATTACTACCAGTATAAGAAATTAACTGTGAAGACTTCATGTACTCTGGTATAATAAGGGCACTTTTTGAGTTATATACAGTAATTATTATTAATTATCTTGTAAGGTGATGATCCTCTACCTGAAAGACTCAGGTTTGGTTTATTTCAGTTCAGTACATTATTCTTAATTCAGTTATATTCAATCCAAGAAACCAGTAGTAGAATACAGTGTTTAATGTTCGAATAATCCACTTATAATACTTGCAGACAATTTATTAAGTAATGTACAGTATTAAACAGATTTTCAAATATTTATTAGGAACTAATTGTACTCTAATATAGCTCAAATTTTAACCAAATTGTTGAAAAACTCACATAGCACAAAGTAAATGAAATGAATAAACTTTATTGACCAATGGTGCTCTTAGTTACCTCAAAGTTGCTGTTCATGATCAGATCAGAGTTAGACCAAACTGTTTCCAAGAACAAGATGCTGGTTTGCAATTTTTTCTCTTACATTAAAAAGTACAAGGCTATTTCTTTATCCACTTTCTGAACACATTCACTTGCAGGGTTATGGGGAACCAGCTTCAGGCATAAAGAAGATCTCAGCACAGGATGGAAGGCCACTTAGTCGCAAGCCATTCTCCAACATACACCCACAAAATGTGTAACATAATAAAAGATTTAAGTCTGTTTTCTCAATAGTTATAGGACAGAAACAGTCTTAACTTGGATTTATAATTATGTTTTTTTGTCTATGGGAGTAAATTATGCTAGTGCCAGAACTTTTGACATTAATGATTGACCATACCATTCAAGTTCAAGGTCAGGATTACTTTTACATAGAGCACAGTGAGTTCTTACTTGCATATCTGAAAAATGCACTCCCATTCTCTGGCAGCATTATTATCAAGTATTATTAGAACACTTATAAAGAAAGTAATATGCTTTATTGATTCCTATGACAAGCTTCACATGTTCCAACAGCAACACAACATATAAAGGTATCACAAAAATGGTGCAAACCAATACAGAAATGCAAGACACAACACTATTACTGTATTCAATTACTGATGTTTCGCAATGTTTGCTGTAATGTCAGAAGGTATTAGCTGTATTCTGATGTTCTAAATTACAAACGATTTTTAACATATTTAGAATCCTTTTGATAGTTTTTACTCTGTTATGATTCACCTCTGTTTTTCCATTTTTTGCCCTTTAGAAGTATCATTCAGATAAATGCACTTCTTTCACTAGGTGAAAGAGTGAATGAATGAAAACTGTCCCTAACCTAAAAAAAAAAGATGTCATATTTTGAGTGAACTTTCTGCAACACTGCAATATGCTACATTTAACAACTGACAGCAAGCATTTGTCTTAAAGCAAATCATGCAAGTTACCTCTGAAGAAAGTCTAATCCTCAACAGGTTGTAAGGCTGGCAACTTTCATGTCATGATAAACATCATGCTTGATAATTTAAAATTAGCCCTTTTCTAATTTGAAAAAAGTAATCTGAAGCTCTTTAAAGATTTAATCTTAATTGGGTATCTGTTAATCAGAAGAAAGATCAGAAAAGATACATCCTCAAAGTTATTTGGCTACAACCAGCTGGTTGATATATGTATTTCAATAACCCAATAGTTTTCAAAGAAGTGATCTCATTTTAAAAAAGTTAAGCAGAAGAAAACTCTTCACTGTATAATTAAGCTTTGCCTAAATGTTATCATATCCATATTACTTTTTTCAGCATTATTTAAAAGAGAATTTCAAAAATAATGTTAACATTAATTTATGGAATACACTTCTGCTTGTGGGCAATCCCAGAGGGATGGTCCCAAAACCAAATAAATCAGGGGACTTAATCGATTAATGAGAGTTCATAAAAACACAAGCAAGAATCCACATTTACTTCAGATATCATAACACAACAACATTTGGGATGTCAACCAATATGCCAATGTTGGCAGAGTACTGTGGCCAGGGCAGTGGTGAGAAGTAGGTTACTGGTACCAAACCTGCAACAAAAGCAACATGACTATATCAATAATTGTTGAATCCCAAAAATCAAATATAAATAGAAGTAAGTACTGGGTATCATATCAGACATATAGAAATGATAGTTCAAGAACTGGTACAATACAAAATGTCATCTTTGGCACATTTAACAAAATTTAGAATCATTAATGTACAAATTCCTGACAGTGACAACTGGTTTCTCAGTAGAAATACAGGCATCTGAAAGTGTCCTAGGGTTCTAACCAGTATGAAGATGACTTGTAATATGGTTTGGCTAAAATATTGCAAAAGTGAGTCACTAGGGAGCATACCACCACCCTAACCCAGACACAGGCAGGAGACAAGTTTTGCCACACTCCACACATTTATTTACAAGTTTTTACCAGTAAGCACAACACAACACCATTCAGTCACTTCTGCCGCCAGTCCTTCTCCCTCCACTCCTCTTCAGGCTTTGTCCTCTCCTCCTTACTCTGGCCCCCTGTGGAGTGAGACGGCTCCTTTTTATAAGGCACCTGGATGGACTCCAGGTGGCTAATGAGTTTCTTCCGGCCACACTTCCGGGTGTGATGAAAGCGTGACCAGATAAGGCCCTGGAAAGGTCCATGTGCCACCTGGCGGTGGCCATGGATTCCAACAGGGTTGAGCCTCCATGCTCATAACCCGTAGTCCCACTGAAGACCAAGGGGGCTGCCCACTATCGGCCCGGAGAAGAAACCTCTCTCTTTACCCCGGTCCTTCCACACTTTGGGCGTCCTGGCTGGGGCCCTTACCCGCCACACTATGAACCCACAGAAATAAGCCCAGACAAAGCCAAAGATTAATTTTGTTCAATACTTCAGGCAAACATACATATTTTCAAAATGAAATGTTGTTTTAACCGCTGGTGATTTCAATGCCTGCATATGGGCAAATCGAACTAGATGGGAAGCTGCCCTCAATCGAGACAATTGAGAATGGCTTACATTTGTTGTCCTTTGCAGCAACTTACAGTTTCCCTATTAGCATACACTTAAATACCAGCTGAACTGGCAAGTACCAAATAGAAAATATCTCGTTTTAGGATTTTTTTTTTGTCTTCACTTTTTGTGAACTTGAGAGTTCTCAAACATAGAAATCACAAAGAATATTCAAAATGCCCACTACAGGAGTAAAGGTCTTCAAACCTTGGCTAGTAATAAAAAGGCCAACAAATAATCTTTAGAAATACAAAAGGATTTTTTCAACAAAAGCCCTGTTGAACAAAATGAACCTCTGGTGAGCACAAAGACACAGAAGGCAATGCCATCAAAATAGGCAACCCCAAAAGGAAACAAAGTCCCAATATAAATAAATAATCACTACAGAGACTCACCACACCATGAACACATTCAATGAACTGCAGGTGACTGTCGGTTTTCCTCAAGCTTTATAATGCCGAAGACATTCCCTTGGCAGTAATGGGCAGGTGGCTCCACTTCTTGGGGGACATAAGACAAAACAAGTGACACATCATAAAAGATGCTTTGACATAAAGTAACTAAATAATCAACAATATTAACATAAGCAAAATAAACAAAAAAACACATAAAAGTGGCATTTGAACCTCAGGCAGTGGAGGAACCCAGTCTGAAACATAATAGCACCTAGAACCCGGATCACACCTTTATCAGTTGTCAGGTATGCACAGCTTTAAAACCATAATTCAACAGGTCTTACTACAAATCAACTGATACTAGACACTGAGAATCATTAAGACTTGAAGACCTTGCTTGTGATCAGTAGTTCCAGTTGGTCTTTTTCAATAGTTTTACTTTCCTGGTTGATCTAGATGATGTGGAAGAGGAGGCAAAGAAGTTTTCCAAAAGAGTGAATGTGCAAAATTGTATGGTCTGTTCCACAAGAAGATTATTGTAAGATCTGGAAGAGGCAGCTCATTACTCTGAATACCACATTTTATTTAACAGATTATGATGTATTGGCAGAAAGGTTTGAAAGATGAATAACAATATTTGAAAACCTAATAGAATTTGTCTTCACTGCATGAAAGACAAGATGGCTGTCCCCTTGACGACACTTCCTCAATTATGTAGACCTCTGTTTGTCATATTCCTTGGATTAACCCATCTACTAAATGAATAAGTCAATAAATATAAATGAAAAGACACAGAGAACACATCACATGAGCAGAAGAAGCTAGTTTGCATCATCAGTGAGGACTCTATGATTAGATTTTGCCCCTTAGACAGTATGTGGAAGAACTAATAAAATACTGCAAACAACTTGGTAAAAGCTGCATTTCACAGTGTCCATTGACCAGACCTATGAACACTTCAAGAGGCATAAGGAGCTGCTGTCAAAATGTTATCTATCGTGCAGTAATTAAACATTGACAAAAGTAGCAAAGTATACAGTATTTTAAATGTGAGATGTTGGAAAAATTCTGTTTGTACTGGTGTATGTATAGCAGTGGATGTGGTCGTGAACACAATCTCTGTTAACAGACTTGGAGTACAATTTGTGAGGACAGTGTATCACAGTCACTAATGCAGAAGATTTAAACATCCTCGATGACAAGGAAGAGAAAGAGTTGAGATGAACATAAATGTAGAAAAGACCAAGATTCTGGATACTAATGAACAACCTGTTCTAGTACACCTGCATGACATGCAACTTGTGCAAGAGTTTTAAATATTTAGGCTCAATTGTGCAACCAATAAAGACATTGTCAATGATAGATGTGCAAAGCAGGACAAAACCAGTAGAAACTTCTTTTTGCATAAGCCCAAATATCACTGTACCAATGTAGATATGCATTTTTCAGTCTGGGGCACTGCAGACTCCATGCATGTATCTGTGTGAGAAAAAAGCTTTGTGGCTGTAGAGATTCTTGATGTAGGAATTTGCTAATTGTGTTTAATATACTCAACAGCAGTTAGCACAGTTGTCTCTCATCAGGGTTCTGATGGGAGATTAAAGGGGACTGAGTGAGAGATCAAGAAGGAAAACAAAAGGAAGAAAAACAAAGGGCAACAGAAAAGGTTTGGGTAATCGGACTAATGCAGTGGTGAGGAGGCAGTGCAGTTAGGGAAGTCCCATGGGGGAACGAGGGGAACAGCATTCCCAAGAGTGGTCAACCACGCTGAGCAGTTGGAGCATGGAAGATCTTGGGCTCCTAGGGATCCTGTAAATGCTGATGAAGGCGTAAGGAAAACAAAGCCAGGCTCAGTGTTGGTCCCAATTGATATCATAAAAAGGTTGACTGCAATTACAGGGAGTCTCAGTCCAGTTGTGTAATCCTTTTAGGGTGAGCAGGGTGAGACAATGGATGGAGGACTGGGGACATACGTGTGAAGGTGATCCTCTATTTGGTTTTATTCCTAGTTTTAACCATTTATGAAATGATTATTTACAGGGTTTTCATCTTCTTCACTGCACTTTTTTATACTTATTTATTGATTTTTACTACACTACATAGTTGGACTCTTTATTTGTTTGAATAGATGCATTAAATACTTTTGATTTACATCAACCTTTTGTTGTTTTGTGTCCTCATTGTCCTAGCTATCCCAGTCACAAGTCTGTGACAATTGATAGCACATAAGAAATAAACCATAAGAGAATAATGCTGTGCTCAGTCAAACATATCAAAGGGCATATAGATCAAAAATATGGGAAGACTGTAATGTGTGAAGTCCATGGTCCAGAGGCACCTACATTAGTGTATTAGTTTGCATCAGTAACCATATGAATGCTGGGGATCTCATTATTTACTGGCCTAAATGTAAACATGTTCATCTTGTTAAGCATTATTTACAGTAACAGAGAATTTAGTAAATATCGTTAACTTTACAATAAGCGGTATATAAAAAATCTAAGTATACATATCAAATTTGTTTATTATCAAAAAGTTTTAACTCCTGCATTTTCCCAGTATGACAGTTTTGCTCTTGTGTAATTGCTGCTATGTCTGTTGATTTTGCTGGACTGTTCCCAAATGTCCTGCTATTGTTTATTGTATCTGCACTACTTTCATTAAAGATTTCAGTTTATTGGAATATACAGTAATCCTGCCTTCTGAGTGCTTATTCAAAAGTATATTTTTAATATTACAATAGTGAGGCCTCTATGGTTATTACCAAAGCTGCTGATAATTGTACTGCATTATCATTTAGACACTGCATCTCTGTCACATCCCACAGTGGCTCTAAAGAAATTATAAGAGCACCACAGATATGGCACACACTTCTAAAACACACAAGTTTACTGTTGTGTGTACACCTACACCTGAACACCAGCAAAAGCAAGGAGCTGGTGGTGGATTTTAGGAGACCCAGGCCCCTCATGGACCCCATGATCATCAGAGGTGACTGTGTGCAGAGGGTGCAGACCTATAAATACCTGGGAGTGCAGCTGGATGACAAATTGGACTGGACTGCCAATACTGATGCTCTGTGCAAGAGAGGACAGAGCCGACTATACTTCCTTAGAAGACTGGTGTCCTTCAACATCTGCAATAAGATACTCCAGATGCTCTATCAGACAGTTGTGGCGAGCGCCCTCTTCTATGCCGTGGTGTGCTTGGGAGGCAGCATAAAGAAGCGGGATGCCTCACGCCTGGACAAACTGGTGAGGAAGGCAGGCTGTACTGTAGGCATGGAGCTGGACAGTTTGACATCTGTGGCGGAGCAACAAGTGCTGAGCAGGCTCCTGTCAATCATGGATAATCCAGTGCATCAACTGAACAGCATCATCTCCAGACAGAGGAGCAGCTCTAGTGACAGACTGCTTTCACTATCCTGCTCCACTGACAGACTGAGGAGATTGTTCCTTCCCCACACTATGCGACTCCAATTTCACCCGGAGGATAAACGTTAACATTATACAAGATTATAGTCTGTTACACCTGCCTCGCACTCTCCACCTTGCATTTTTTAACTTGCACTGCATTTTATTACTCTTTAATTAATATTGTTTTTATTGTTTTTATCAGTATGCTGCTGCTGGAGTATGTGAATATCCCCTTGGGGATTAATAGACTATCTATCTATCTATCTATCTATCTATCTATCTATCTATCTATCTATCTATCTATCTATCTATCTATCTATCTATCTATCTATCTATCTATCTATCTAGTTCAATGAAATTTGTGCTTGCATGGCTCCTCAGAACATTTGACATAATGAAATGCTAATGGATTATGTGTTATATGTCAAGAGTGTGACTTACAGGAGTGAAATTATGTGGGACATATGAAGGGGATGTTTGTAAATCAGGAGGTGACATGGTTGTCTGTTTCCCTTGCAATGTGGTAACACTTATCCCAGAAGAAAAGATATGACCTGATTTTAATTTCATTGTGTTTCCTTTATGTTTAGATTACAGCCACACAATGAAAAAAGTGATGGGAAACTATTCAGAAAAATCCAGTCTAGAAATTAAATGAAACACTTTATTCTAAACAAAAGACAAGAACAGGTAGTAAGTAAGTTCAAACAGGATAAAGGGTGAATAATCAGTGAATACTAAATAACACAAAAAGGAACATAATTTTAAAAGTAAAAAACAGGAAGAAGTAGCAAATCTAAATGCAAAATAAACTAGAAATGGTCTAAATACAGAAGGGGCAGACATTTCAAAGAACAAAAAAATTAAAAATACAAAATTCAAGAATAACTAATCCAGTTTGAAATATAAAACTCTAAACTGAATAATTCAACCAAACATTCAAAAAGCCCAAAACTAGAGCACTAAATGTTGAAAGACCTTAAAAAATCTAAACCATAAAGAACAAGTTTTAAAATATTAAAGGGGTAGAAAGTAATTAGCAAATATGGTGCAAGACACTAAACAGGTACAAAATATTACAAGAAAACAATTAATATGTGAATACAATTGAAAGGAAAAACTGCACAGCAACAAAAATGAAAAGATAAAAGAAAAAACACCTAAAAGTACTTGTCATCTTTAGAATCATAGAGGAGCTACATATATTTTCAATAAACAAAACAGTTGCTACTTACACATTTCCACAGATCTGCAATCCTCAATAAACAAGGCTTTCATACTTGGTACCTCAACCTACTTCTTTTTTATATTTAACCACTAGCAAAATACCCGTGCTTCGCAGCGGAGAAGTAGTGTGTTAAAGAAGTTATGAAAAAGAAAAGGAAACATTTTAAAAATAACGTAACATGATTGTCAATGTAATTGTTTTGTCACTGTTATGAGTGTTGCTGTCATATATATATATATATATATATATATATATATATATATATATACATACACACACACACACAGACACACACACATATAAACATATACATATATACATATACACATATCTACACATACACATATCTATATATATATACATATACACATCTACATATATATACACATATCAACATATATATACACATACATACACACACACATATATATATATATATATATATATATATATATATATATACACACAGACACATATATACACATATATATACAGATCTACATATATATATATATACACATACATACATACAAACATATATATATATATATACATATATATACTGTATATAGCAAAATCCCTGCGCTTCGCAGCGACAAAGTACTGCTTTTAAATTTTTATTAAGATGAAAAGAAAACCTTTTTAAACTGGGCGATAATATACCAATAACTATCTGTTAATGATCTTTTTGTATACCACGTTGTCAGTTCAGCACTCCGGTTGTAATATGACCAAGCTGTGCACTGAGCTTACTTTTGAGAATGCAACGTATAGTTGTCCAGGAGAAAAGCAATGTTGCCTCAAATCAATGGCAACCTTTTGTAGAGTGTGTCCCTGATTGTCATTGTCATTAACATCATGGCAATAGTGGTTGTAGATACTGACAAAATCAGTCATATGATTTGGGGGGAAATCCCACAAGTAATTGTTGTAAAATAGGAAAGCTGAAATGAAAATAATTCATTTTATTTATAGGTTTATATTTTTAAAGGGTCATTAGTGTTATGTGTGCAGAGTACAGAACAATTCTTACATATATGTGCTGATCAACATGAAACACCCTGCCTCTCTGCAATGACAAAATTAGCAACTCAATCAAAACTTGTGTTTTCCTTACCTGAAAAATTTCAGAACATATTTGCCATAACCCAACAGCATAAGAAAAAGCAGCAAATATTAACTTGATTAAAAGTATCAGTTAAATAAACAATTCAGAAAGAAAAAAAAATCACAAATGGAACATCAGTAACAACATGGGAACAAATAATAATAGACAAAATGAAAAAGCAAATTAATATGGAAACAAAACTTTAGATTTACTAATTAAATCAAAACATAAACAGTAAAAAGCAAAAAAGTAATCAAAACGAAAAAATTCTAAACTCTAAATTCTCAAAAACAATGCTGCAATTCAAAAAACAAAATAACTCAAAGACCACTAATGTTAATACTTAAAGAATAACACAAAAGAAAGCCAAAGAACACATTTCAAAATGACAAATGCAACAGCAAAGAGGCTGTGCTAACAGACATCTTTAAAATGCTCTCAGGTAACTGCAGTTTTAAAGACCACTGCAGCTAAGGGTGTTAAAGCAATTAGAGGCCCCATAACAGAAAACAAAGAACGCAAACATTACATGTTCAGATTCTTAATATTTTTCCATCATCATCAGTTTCTGATATTCTACAAACACCACTATTATATTTTGATAGATAGATAGATAGATAGATAGATAGATAGATAGATAGATAGATAGATAGATAGATAGATAGATAGATACTTTATTAATCCCAAGGTTTTTACTGTGTCAATTTTTATTTTTTATTGTTCTAATGATGATGTCATTTTGTTGTGTTTTCCTTGTGGCACATCAATTTCAGTATTGTTTTTTTTTTAACAACAATGTGGATTGCTAGTCACGTGATTGTTGCTTCAGCATTTGCCTTCATAACTCAAGCACTATTTAAGGTGGCAGTGTGCTAGGCATTGCCTCCAGGTTTTTGGATTTTCTTATAAAAATGAGTTGTGTGCTAAAACAGCTTAGTTTAGGATACTTCTGGTGGGTTTTGCCTATCCTTTGCCAGCTGATTTTTGTTTAATATTTTGGATCAAATTTAGTTTAGTTCTGCCTAAAGCTACTGATCTTTTCTTACCTTCTGACCACAAATTTCCGCCTCCTACTTCTTAATTTTTCGTTGTTATAACTTAATATTTAAGAGTGATTTTTTTTTTACCACAGTGCTTTGCAATATTAAGAGATTGATGATAAATCAAAAATGCAAAGTAAAACAAGAATAAAGAACAAGCAAGACACCTAAAGGAGTGCATGGAATGGAAACAAACATAAGGAAAATAAAGTACTTTTATAAAAGGGGGGATAAAAGATTATAATAAAATAAAAAAATAGATAATTAAGATTCGTATCTGCACAGGAACCATCAAGCAGCGACACAACAAGGATTGTGACACAGTAAACTTCCCTAAAAATTGAGTTACAAAGTGGAGTAACCATATCACCCATTGACAAAGTAGTATATGCCTAAGATTAGGTAAACGTGTCTGACCTATTGGCTTTGTTCTCATGACACACAGTAAATGGGAGAGTCAATTCACCCTTTGTCCTGCAATCAAATTGAAAAATCAATATACTTCCCTTCCTTTTATGTGGATCACTGTGATTAGAAGGCAATTTTTAGCAGAAAGCTTTTAAAAAAACATAAAGCTAAACTAGAGAGACATTTAAAAAAACGATAAGCAGCTATCACTGGAAACAGTGTTACAGAAATAATGTAAAGAGTATCATGGAGGCATGACAATATAGTGGGCCATCCTAATGCATTCTGTAGGATTGAGGAACTCCAGCATCACTAAGCAGTAGCTCCCATTGCCCTTCCATTACCTTAAACCCCCAACAGTACCCACTTTCAGGCTGGTCTACAGTATATAATTATGGGACATAAAGCCTCCTAACAGCAGCAGCCAGGATCCACTGGTATGTCCTTAAAGTTGGCCAATGCCAGTGTAGAATCTGTCAGTGCTTCTATGGACCACATCCCCATCTTCAACATGGCATAGTGGCATGACTGGTCACCCCACAATGCCTAATAAAGTCTATTACTTTTAGAACAGATTTCTCCAATTACATATTTAAGGGCATGTGAACAGTACATAAGCCACAGTAGCAATACAAACCAATGTTTTGTCAGCCATGACTCATTTTTTATTTTAAATGACTAAAAGATAAGGCTATAATACCTAATTTGATAGAAAGTTGTCAATGAGGTAAAATGAAATGGGCATCCCAGTAGTACAATTTAAATGGAAAATTTCACATGCAAGGATTTTGGTAATTTCAATGTCACCCTTCATCTAATTTTCAAATTGATTAATAACTTATGTCCCACAATAAAGATCTTTGAGTGTTTGTGTTGAGAGATCAAAAACTTATTAAACAGACCTCTCTGATGATAATGTACAGAAGAAAGCTGAAAAAAGGTCACTACAATGCATAATGATGAACATACATAAGATTTGATACTTTTTACTTTTCTTACACCAGTGGCTGCCTTAATGCTAGACATTTTCTAAGAACCAAAAACCAGTGTACAGATTTAGGTGAGCTGAATCAATTTCTGAAATTGGAATTTCTCTACCCAAAACCATTTCCGCAGGATATCAGATTTAGTAAAAAGTGTAGTTTTGAAAAATAATTTTGATTATTGTTATTAAATAAAATATATTTGTTTTATGACATACATATTTTCATGCTTAGATTATTATTTGAAGTATATTTTGAGCAGTGTGAACCCGGCCCGGACACAGACAGGCGGACATGTTGTTAAAACACCACCACATGTTTATTTACAATATTTACAAATGATATGGTCACAAAGACCCCAGTTCATTGGTCACTCAGACCCCAGTCACGTGCACAAATACCCCAATCACAGTCCTGGCCACAATGCCTTTCTCTTCAGGCCGCCTCCACAGCTCTCCTGAGCTTTGTCCTTCCGCCTCCCGACTCCAGCCTCGAATGAAGGGAGACGGCCCCTTTTATACAGTCCCCGGATGAGCGCCAGATGTTCCCGGCATTCCTCTTCTGGCCACGCCCCAGCTCTCCGGGTGCTGTCCTACATCTTCCCCCCAGCACTTCCTGGTGTGGCGGAAGTGTTGGGGTAACAGGTCCCCAAGGCATTGGGGTGCCTCCTGGCGGTGACCACAGGCCCCTACAGGGTGGAGCTTCCATGCTCTGTACCCGTGGCCTCCAAAGCAACCAGGAAGGCGACCCCCACATGATCCAGGGTGGGCACAGACCCACATCCGGTCCCTCATGGCGTCCCGACCGGGTCATGGCCCCTGGCATCCCTGACAGCAGTCTTCCTCATTTTGATATTAGATAAAGTAGAAACAACCCAAAAATAAGTATTTGCTACATATTTGTACTCTCAATCAGTATATTTTCCATCTTCTTATTTCATTCAAAACATCAAGAAATTTACATTTAAAAGGTAGAAAGATGCCATTTTCTTGTCCAAATAATCTGTCAGCATAGTGACAGACAAACATTTTGAGCAAAACCTAGAGAAGAAAATAAATAAATAAATAAGGGTTGATAGTGAAACAAAACTGAACCCCAATAATCAAGGTTGAGAGACCAAGAGGGTCAAAACTGAAGGTACACGACAGAAAAGAGCACAAGGATAAACTTTGAGTTCATTAGAGTTTTGGAATCTGCAGACCAGATAAGGATTTGAACTTAAAGTCCTTTTATCCTGTTGTGTTTACAAATGGGTCACAACCCCAGAAGCCATGTCCCAGCATGGTGGAATTAAAAATGTTTTGACCATGTAATAGGTAAGCAGATGGTAAAACAACACACACAGCTTCTTTATTTAAAAAAAAAAAACAAAAAACGTGTGTGCCACAATTTTCTTGGGAATGCAATGGCAGAAAACTACAAAGGACTAGTTAGCTTCTCTCTTCTGTCTTTAAAAATCCATTTCTTGTACTCTTAGTTGGATGTGTTTCCTCAAGAACATGGACGACATCTCTGATGGACATGGGAGAGGTTACACTGGGACATCGCACAAATGGAGAGATGCTACAATGGACAGTGGAGTGAGTCTGTGTTAGCATCTGCTGGTGAGTCCAACCTGAGTACTATAAGAGGGAAAAAAAAAACAACCAAGCAACTTCTTTTTGTAAGAAATAATTACATTTATAATTAAGATTTTTTCCAGTTTAAATAATTAATTTTAAAAATATATTACTTTTTCTTCTGAAAAGATCTTCATCTCTCATAAACTGGATGTGATAGAGCAATTCATTTGCCAAATAATATTTTGTTATCCTTGACACAAGCACTTTACATTTTCAAAATATTTAAGTTGCTATCTGGTATTGCAGATATATTTTTAATACTCTCAAGTTATATTTTTTCTTTATGATCATGCAGTCCGAATTTTTCCAACCGTTCCAAAGCTGTTTCTGCTTCTGGACCATACGTGATGATATTACCCAAAAGAACTGCTGAATAACATGCATTCTGTTTATTACTTTATTGATCCATTTACTGTATGTTGTTTTGAAGCTATTCATATAAATGCTTTAGAATCTGTTATGTTTTTTGATATATTTTTACTTTTTTTTGATAATTGTGTTGTGATTTTACCATCTCTGTTATCACATATACAGATTTACAGTGCTTACCATAACATTTCCAGCTACCTATGTGGTAACATTCCATGCCAGGTAGGTGGTAGGAAAAGACGAGCATCATCTTCAAAGAAAACACACGGCTGGAGGTATAACTAAAGTTTTTGATTCTGCATCTATACCATGTTGGTTTACTGCCAGTGTTTATCCCCTAGTTTTTTTGAGTTGTTATTTGTCACATGTTGATGTCATTTCTACTGGATTTGTTTATTCTTTGTTATTTGTATTCTTTCCCTTTAAATGTGAGTCTGTTTCTTGGTGTGAACTAGGATTCCCAATCATGAAAGAGTTCCAAAAAAACATAGTTCCAATTATTTCCAATAATGCCCTCTATAGGGAGAGATCACAGTTAAACCCCAGCTTGTAATAAGGGCAAACACAGAATCTTTATAAAAGAAAAGATTTATTCCTCACAGATGGTATTCCAAACACAACGTGGATCCACTCTGTTTATCACAAAAGCAAAATGGAATTGTCTGAAACACAAGGGCAATCCAAATCAAACAAGTCCCAATACAGATTCTAAAACCAAGGTCAAAACACAAAGAAGAAACTTGAAAAATCAGAGATCCAAATAATTCACATAAATCATGATAAGCACAAGTACACTCACCAACTCCCTTATTCACAATGAACCCCCTGAGCTAGACCAAAGTATGCAAGCAGCGATTGGGAGACTGGCTGACTTGGGCGAGTCTCTTCTGGTGTGGGACCTGGCTTGTTTTGTGGGCTGTTTGGAGACCAAACTTGATGTCTTTGACTCCTCCTGGAAACAGACGACTTATTGTATGAGAAAGGCAATATCTAACAATTAATATGCTTAAAATGAAGAAATGCCACAAAAAAGATTTACCACTCACATGATATTGATGAAGGGGCATTGAACTTGATATAGTCCACTCAGACCTCTAGCTAAAGTAAAGATGAGGTACTTTATTAAAAGTACAAACATAAACGTACTGTCAAATAAAAGTACACAACAATACTGATCCTGACAAAAATGGTTCCCTAAAATGTTTGGCTGCATTTACTCAAGCAGACATCTACTACTCAATGATTCATTATAAATTCAAGCATTTAAACATCTGTAATGAATATGTACTTTACTTTGAATAGAAATTGGTTCAGAAAATAGCTTTATATGCAAACCAGGCCAGCAAACAGTCAAATGTCCATTTGACTGTTTTTTTTTGCAATTTCATATTATTTTCAAAAGTCAGCACCAACTGTTTAAAATATGGAGAGAAGTTTTCAAAAAGGAGTATGAACACCTTTGCTAAGTTCCGAGCAGAATTCAAATGCATTTCCTGAATGTAAAACACATTTCTACAGACCGTAATGAGAGGGGCTCTGATGTCATTTCTAACTGGTCACATTTAATTGTGTGTCAGGGCTAGATCCTTTTCACTAGAGATAATGTAGCCATTTTTGATGAGTGTCTGGGTTATTAGATATTTATAGCTCTTATAGGAGTAATAGGAGGTTATGTCAAATGTGTGCCAACCACCTGACATGTGAAAAAGACAAAATAATGAATGAAAAACTTCTTAAGAAAAGGTATGTCTTAGTGGTAAATCATGGAGGAAGGCTGCTAGCTCTTAAACATGCCCATTTTTATTTGGTTATTGGTAATTACAGCAACTAAACAACACTTGAATGGAATTAAAAAAAAAGAAAGGCAGCTCAATAAATGAGCAGGAATGTGTCAGTTACTGCTACAGTTTAAACTCAGCAATAACATGCAGTAAGTGCATACTCCATCCATCCATTCCTCCATTTTCCTAACCTTTTTATCCAGGGCAGGGTTACAGGGCAGCTTGAAGCCTGTCCCAGGAATCACTGGGCATAAAGCAGTAACAACACCTGCACATGGTTTTTATTATTTAAGGAGAAAAAAAATCCAAACCTACATGGCCCTGTGTGAAAAAGTAATTGCCCCCTTGTTAAAAAATAACCTAACTGTGGTGTATCACACCTGAGTTCAATTTCCGTAGCCACCCCCAGGCCTGATTACTGCCACACCTGTTTCAATCAAGAAATCACTTAAATAGGAGCTGTCTGACACAGAGAAGTAGACCAAAAGCACCTCAAAAGCTAGACATCATGCCAAGATCCAAAGAAATTCAGGAACAAATGAGAACAGAAGTAATTGAGATCTATCAGTCTGGTAATGGTTATAAAACCATTTCTAAAGCTTTGGGACTCCAGCGAACCACAGTGAGAGCCATTATCCACAAATGGCAAAAACATGGAACAGTGGTGAACCTTCCCAGAAGTGGCCGGCCGACCAAAATTACCCCAAGAGCACAGAGACGACTCATCCGAGAGGTCACAAAAGACCCCAGGACAACGTCTAAAGAACTGCAGGCCTCACTTGCCTCAATTAAGGTCAGTGTTCACGACTCCACCATAAGAAAGAGACTGGGCAAAAACGACCTGCATGGAAGATTTCCAAGACGCAAACCACTGTTAAGCAAAAAGAATATTAGGGCTCGTCTCAATTTTGCTAAGAAACATCTCAATGATTGCCAAGACGTTTGGGAAAATACCTTGTGGACTGATGAGACAAAAGTTGAACTTTTTGGAAGGCAAATGTCCTGTTACATGTGGCGTAAAAGGAACACAGCATTTCAGAAATAGAACCATGAATTCTACTGTCTACCAAAAATTCCTGAAGGAGAATGTCCGGCCATTTGTTCGTCAACTCAAGCTGAAGCAATCTTGGTTGCTGCAACAGGACAATGACCCAAAACACACCAGCAAATCCACCTCTGAATGGCTGAAGAAAAACAAAATGAAGACTTTGGAGTGGCCTAGTCAAAGTCCTGACCTGAATCCAATTGAGATGCTATGGCATGACCTTAAAAAGGCGGTTCATGCTAGAAAACCCTCAAATAAAGCTGAATTACAACAATTCTGCAAAGATGAGTGGGCCAAAATTCCTCCAGAGCCCTGTAAAAGACTCGTTGCAAGTTATCGCAAACGCTTGATTGCAGTTATTGCTGCTAAGGGTGGCCCAACCAGTTATTAGGTTCAGGGGGCAATTACTTTTCACACAGGGCCATATAGGTTTGGATTTTTTTTTCTCCCTAAATAATAAAAAACATCATTTAAAAACTGCATTTTGTGTTTACTTGTGTTATATTTGACTAATGGTTAAATGTGTTTGATGATCAGAAACATTTTGTGTGACAAACATGCAAAAGAATAAGAAATCAGGAACGGGGCAAATAGTTTTTCACACCACTGTATATATATATATATATATATATATATATACAGTATATATATATATATATATATATAATCCTAAGCCTAAAAGTACATATATGTTTGGTATCATTCTTTTCAGATTTTATTAAACTTTAATGTGATGTTGTTAGATTTTCAGATTCTTATTCTGTTTTTAAATTATGAACTAAAAAATATCAAGCACTCACATCCTGCAAGGTGAGACTTTGTGCCAAGAGATGTAACCATGCCCTGGGGCTGGAAATAAAAGACAAAGAGTAGGACAGCTGCTGTACAGGCTTTGAAATGTTCGAAGTTCCAGCAGCTGATCGAGCAAAGAGGAGGTAAAAAAAAACTGTATTTGTTTCCCATTGTATCACCATTTAAGTGGGGGCTTTGGAGGCGCAACCGCACCTCCTTGGAGTGCGTTCAGCCCCCCTCTTCACAACACGAGCGGCAGAGAAGTGGCTGGCGCATAGCACAGGGCAGGGGGCTGGCAAGCAAAGTGAGCAGGAGGTGAACCCCCTAATGTGTATATATATATATATATATATATATATATATATATATATATACTGTATATATAGTGACCAAAGCTGCCCTGTGGCATTTTCTTCCCAACTATCACTGGCAGCTGCTCGCTGACACTCCCTTAGTTGCATGCTGACCCTCTGTTAAACAGTAAACCAATAGCAAAGTAACACAACTGCCCTTTGATAAACTCCCTCTTAGACAGTATTTCAATGGGAAACAAGCACACTCTTAACATGACCTCCGCAGGATCAGCTGCAGGTTTGCAGGCATACCATGTAACATGCTTGTCACACGATGTTTAGAACATTTAAAGCCAAGCTCTGACCTGTCCATTTGCTTCCTTTCCTATCCTCTCTCCTCCAGACTACGTCTGCCTCAGCCACTGCTCCCGAGCCGCTGAACCTGCTCAACAAAGAAGGCTTTGTATTCTTTAAATCTGAAAAAGGGAGCTATAGTAGTACAATTGCCCATATCACTGCTTGTAACCTGTGTGCTTGTGTGATGAAGAAAAGCTCCTATTTTGAATAAAGCCTTGAGATTGTTTGTGCCTCCTCAGCAGTAGTTATTTTTCCTTGGAATCCTGGTCTCATCTTCCTGTCTCTTGTGTAACTCTGCCACCCAAGCTTGACAATATATATACTGTACTGTACATAAATACAGATAATATGCATAATATACAGATAATATTGGGAGCAAATGGAGTTTGTGGTGGATATTTGAATTGGTGGGTTATTGGCTTCTTTCCCATCTGGAAGCACAAAATTGGAATATCGATAATGGCAATGTCTTCCCTTTGGCCAAAAGATGGTAGCACCTCTGTCTGGCTGCCCAGTCTGCCTTCACAAAGGGCTCCTCAGGAATTGTAGTTCAGATAGGCAGTCCTGTCAGGGTCTCCCAAGGCTGCTAGGAGGAGCTCTAGGGAAGAAGTCTTGTTACATCACAGAGGGTTTATCTTACCCAGGCTGCAGTCCTGGTGTGACAGGAGGTGGACTTTATGGAGG
This sequence comes from Polypterus senegalus, assembly GCF_016835505.1. Lineage (NCBI taxonomy): Eukaryota > Metazoa > Chordata > Cladistia > Polypteriformes > Polypteridae > Polypterus > Polypterus senegalus. Next base: position 54,855,945 of record NC_053157.1, read on the forward strand.
ATAGTGTGCCTTCTCAAAAGACTTGCCAACCTGGCCCAACAGTGAAATTGCAGCCTAAGAACTGAAGCGGGTCAGAAATGGTTTGAAGGTATTCATATATCAAGAAATGAAGTCTGGTATGGGACAACATGACGGTTTGTCTGGATTATTTGAAAAATTAAGCGATGACCTAACAATGAGGATAAGGATTTCAGTTAAAACCATAAAAACAGTTCCTCTTTTAATTGCAGTACCAAAAATTTAACTTTTCAACCAAACTGTTTTATTACTCATGCATTATGCTCTGAAATAATTAACTGATTATTTAAACATAAAAATGTTTTTAGATAATAGTGTGATAAATGTGAGAGTAGAATTAGAAATAAGGAAATATTAATTATGTGAAGAAATGAATGTCTTAAATATATATGTAATGATGTTATCAGACTTACTATAGGGAAACTGTCTAATTGAAAAGAAGCTTTAAACCATTTCAGAGGGAAAGTCCTGCATAAGACAAAGGCTAATCTGGAAGTAGGAATTCCTGCACAGTCTTGCTCAAACTCACTAAATTATAACCCAATGAGGTTAGAAATGATAGAGATCATCTTGAGTCATGAAAGAAAGGTGTGAATCTGTCTCATCATAGTTGATTTATTGTAAGAATCTACAGTATATACATAATTCACTAAGGCAAGACAACCACGAAAAGCACGCCGGAAGGGGCATGGATTCACTAAGCCGCCAACAAGTGAGACACCTATGGCACACACAGGAAGGAGCCACGCCTACCAACTCCAAGACCAATGGATACGACAACAACTCACAGGGCCACGCCCACCAACTCGGACACGACGACACAGAAAAATGGTGTCATTTATGTTCGTCTGTCGTAGAGGCCACATGCAGTGCAGGTCAGGTTAATGTCATGTACCTCCGAGCTACGTTGACTGTTCATAGAGGCATGTTTCTCGCGGAGGTGAATCGCCATATGCAGCATGTGAAACGGTTTGCGAGGGGTATCCCATGGGATCCTTAAAACAATCCTTTAAAACTGAAGTTAAAACACAATGAAGGAAGCAGTCTTTAAAAAACAATAAGCCCTGTGCCTCTGTTTCATTACCATCTCACCTGCTTCACCAATGCAGGCCCTGCAACAGTCGAGACGCTCTGTCAGCAGCTGGTCTTCTCTGTGCCTGACCGGTTCACACAGAGGCTGCGCAAGAAAGCCGCGCCAGAGACAGACAGAGGCACACACACAGGCAGCTGGTGGGCGGCTCTCCGTGAGTTTCTCTTGCGAGCAGACACTTGACCAGGGTGTATGCATTCGAGAACGAGGCTGGACGCGGCTTGCGACCGGGCACATGAGCAGGCAGTGTGTATGCTTCGAGTGCGAGGGTGGACGTGACAGGACCATCTAGGAAAAATCATGTCGCGGATGTGATTCGCTGTATGCGGCGTGTAGAACAGTTTGCGAGGGGTGTCCCTGTGTCTTTCCAGAAGTGTTCAACCATCAATAAATAATTATGCGGCGGGTTCACTATTGTGTTGTATTTTGCTCTCATAATTATGCATGAGATTGAGCGTGTGTCTAGGCGTGGGCAAGCTGTTTAACCCCATTCGGGCTGCAAACCGTGGAATTGCCACTAAGTGCGACTCATACGCTCCCACTGTTTTCGTCCCTACCATTTGTACACACCCCCCTCCCACACGTTGACTGTTAATAGAGGCATGTTTCTCGCGGAGGTGAATCGCCATATGCAGCGTGTAAAACTGTTTGCGAGGGGTATCCCATGGGATCATTAAAACATTCCTTTACAACTGAGGTTAAAACACAATGAAGTGAGCAGTCTTTAAAAAACGAGTTTTCGGTTACGACGCACAACCGCGTGCAGCATAGCAAAGTGCTACATACAGCTATTTGCATCCGCGACAAACATGCGTCTTCTTAGAGGCTCCTGCACTTTGTACACACCCCCCTCCCACCTCGCTACGCCGCACGGACGATTGTGTGTTGGTTCATTCCGTGCATTATTACAATGTTGCTTTTCTTGCTGATTTATTACATTACCGATTTTGCAAATGTTAAATTTTCTCCCTGTGCTTAAAAATTATTAAAAAACCGGCCTGATTATGCGGAGTATGGTACGCCGTGGGTTGGCTAGTATTGTTTTATTTTCTTTCTTACAGTATACTTTGCTGTATTATAGAAGCCCCAGTTGTTAAAACAGGCAACAAGCTGATGTATTATATTGGACATGGTCTGTCATAAACCTTTCATCTTTGTATTTTCATTTGTGCTTTAATAAATAAGATAAAATCTCGCCATATTAATTTTGATCTAGATTCTTATATTTTTCTGGTCTCAAAGCTTAATGTGGGGGGGGTGTCAACCTAGGGGTTTCATTAAAGGGTTAAACAAGGTTATGGTTGTTACAGGGTCTGTAGGGCAATGACTTATGACAGGTGAACCAAACCTGATAAATCTCCTACACCAGGTAATAGGACCAGAGAAATAGAGGGTGGATAGCCTGGGTATCCCTTCAGGCCTTACTCAAGCACACCCAGCCAGGTGATTTTGCAGTAGGGAGGATACTGCTGGCCTATGAAAGGAACTGACAAACGGGGCAGCTTACAAAATGCAAAACTGGACAAAATTTGTCTAAAAGTGACATAGCTATTTTGGAAATCTGGCTTTCAGTATTTGTCTTTGGGGGTTCATGTTGTGTGAGAACATCCTGATCGTCACAATATTCAGTATTTGTTAAACTACTTACATTTAATCACATTAATCACAATTAAAGTATGTACTTGCAGAAGGTAACTTTTAAATAGAAGAATTCAGCTCAAGGGAAAGTTCAAATGAATCAAATTGTGGGGATTACCATATTATTAGCTGACTGGATTGCTTTGAAATCACCTTAAAGCTCCTCACAACTCCAGCAAAGAGTACAACTCAAGATAGATGCTATAGTTTTCACAGGAGATAATCTGTTTGATTTTAGTAAAGGCAGAGGAACAAGAGAAGCAATTAGCTTCAAACGTGTCCAGAAACAAAGAAACAGATGAAAGCTCATCCTTGCTTCATGCTTTAGAAAAGACACAGGACTGACTGAAATGGAAAACTGTGAAGTAAGAAGTTAGACAGGTAGGGACGAATGGAGGAGGCAGAGACTTTATAGGATATTGCTAGAGGGGCCAGGCTGTCACAATTATTATGGAAGAACAGCCAGAGCCATTGCTGATAGGCCAAGAGTGCACTTATCACCACTCGCCTTCAATATTTAAATAGAAGAGTCACTCACATTTTTAATAGTGATTTATTTAGGAGATTACCAAGGCATGCTAGCAAGTATTGGACAGATTTACCAAGAGCAAGATACAAACCTTTGGGGATATTATCCAGCTACGGCATGGAAATTAACATAATCAAAAAGAAAGATGATACTTTGAGCCAAGGAGCAAGGATAAATGCAAAACGAAATGTTTAAAGAGAAACTGTAAAACAGGTCTACAGACCTAGTCACAAGTGATTATAAAGGCCACCAAAAAGGTTCTGAACATGAATGAGAAGGTGAAACTGTAGAAAAAGTAGACATTTGTAAATGATAGTCTAAATGAAAATCTGAACTAAATGATGTTTAAGATACAAGTGTAAAATGTACTATTTTGTTGGTCTGAAACATGAACAATGTGGTGTCACACATGTGTGGATGGGGGGCAGTCTAAGGGCTTGACAGAGGATAAGCAACAGAGACTGGGGTTAATGAACAGCACTAATGCCTTTTCTCCCTCTTTCGCAGACCTTCAGAAGGGAAGACTGCTTAAAACTCCACCTACTTCCAGTTCCATACCACACCCTTCTACTGACCTCACTTCCCTTCCTATCCCACCTCTTCCTGCCAAGAAAGTATAAGAGCAAACCCACCACTCACCAGGGGCCTCATGCATAACGCTGTGCGTAGAATTTGCACTATAATGTGACGCAAGCACAAAAGCCGAAATGTGCTTAAGCACAGAAAAATCCAAATGCAGGAATGTGTGCGCACACCAACTTCCATGTTCTTCCTTTCCATAAATCCCCATCAACGTGAAAAGTAATGCACGTGCACGCACCTGCTGTCCCACCCCAATTCCTCCCAGAATTACACCTCTTTTAATATGCAAATTAATACAAATAGCTCAGCGTTCTGTGAAAAGACAATGGGAAAAGCACGGGGGAAAATATAAGAATTTCAGCGAATACCAAGTGGAGGCAAAGGAAAAACATACTATTTGTTGATTTAAACAGTGGTATAATCAACAAAAGGAAGTTGATCGAGTGACATAGCGTGTCAGAGAAACTCGAAAGCTTAAGTTCACAAAGTCGCACAGTGCCAAAATAAAAAAGAAGTCACATATCAAAGTCGCCGTGAAAAGGCGAGTTATAGCCCACCGTCTGAGCTTATTAGGGTACAGACAAAAAAATAGGCACACAGTGGGGAAAAAAGCACGAAATGTCAACTTTAATCTCGAAATTTCCACTTTAATCACGTAGTTTATTTTGTCATTAAAGTAGAACATCATAAACTTCATCTTAAAATCATGTAATTTACTAGTTTCTCAAATCCCATCGTAACTAAAGTAGCATGTTAAATACTTTGTTTTGTATTTGATCTTCAATGTGCTCTATGTGTGTGAATTACTATGTGCTTCCTTTCTTTCTCTTTCTCCGACAGGACACAGAATCCATTACATTTGTGATATTACAGCTCTCTGAATAATTAAAATACTGAGATATAATACGTGATATAATTTTCATGATGAGTGGAATGAAAGCATTTTATTAAACATGGGAACACGATGGCGCAGTGATTGTTCATGTCTCACACAAGATGCTGCTGCGCCATGTGCGACCTTCGATGAAATAATTTATTGTAGCAGTACTGTCTCTTTCAAACGTACTAACCTCCAATTCCTGTCCTTACTTTTCTTTCCCCAAATACCCAATCGCCACACAATCAGCTCTGTAATAGACATTAATCCATCTGTAAGCTTACAACGACGATTCCTCAAAACTTTTAAGGAACATTAAAAGACCTTCAAAGTACGTGTTTAATTATTCCATCCGTCTATCCTTCCAGTGTCACGCCAGCCGCAGCAAATATACAGTGCGAGGCAGGAACAATACATGAACTTGCTAGCGCTGCGGCCCCGTGTCCACACGTTTAATTATTAACAATACAGATTATTTAAATGAAGTTAAAGTTTTATCTGTATAATCAACATATTTTGCTGCATTTCATCTTAAAAATGATATCGTCATCATATGTAAATATACGCTTTATAAAGTGGCGCAGGTTGTGCAATATTATAACTGTAGTGCAACTTTACAGTGGGGTATTTGTACTTATAAGAACAAACAGTTCTACAAGGAGCAATTGATTGAGTGTGCTTATAGTTCTTGGGATGAAACTGTTTCTGAACTGCGAGGTCCGTACAGGAAAGGCTTTGAAATGTTTTGCCGTGGCTGAGGCAGCGTGTGCTTGATGCTGTATACCAATAATTCTCTTTCCGATCGGCTGCTGTTGTGATTCCCCACTCACATACAGTGATATAAATACTCCAAGTGGTGCAGTGAGAGTAATATGGAAAAAGATGATCCGCTGTGGCAACCCTTAAAGGGAGCAGCTGAAAGAAGAAAAAGAAGAAGAAGATGGTGCAGTGAGAGTAACAATGCTAAATCAGTTATGATATTTGGAATACTATGGCTATTCCCTGGGTCATTATATTGTTACAGGTTAATTACACTAATAAACAATATGTGGTTAGTTTCAGTGTATTTATAAAGCCACGTCAGAAATGTGGTTCTAAGAAATAAAGGGTAACCACACAGGAACAGTAGCACTGCTTTGACGCTGGGTGCCGTCAGTCTGCAAAACCGAGCGCAGAACTTGCGTACAACAGGGTATGAGGTACTGTGGAAAAGTGCGTGGCTTTACGCCAAGTTTAGGTTTTATATATTGCGATTTGAACGTGGAAACGTTCTTACGCAACATTTCTGTGTGTACGCACCGTTTAAACATGAGGCCCCAGATCAGTCATTATATGACTCTGTCTTTTATGATTACTCTCTACCATTGTGTGCTGGTAGTGACAATATACTGGATGGATTCCCCAAATCTTTATAACTGTTTACAGTAGAAATAAGCAACCATCCACTGGACTCATTCAATATGTTTAAATTGAATAGGACATTGTTCCAAAAACAGGTACTGGTAACTTCCAGATGATGGGAAAGTTCTTCACTGAAATCCAACTAGTGGTGAAAAAAACAGGAAAATGGAACTTATTATATTGCAGTGGATAATGGAAAAATGAACAAAGCGTGAGAACCAAAGGTTTAAAGACAATGGAGACCTGCACTTGCCAACATTAAGTGAAACTAAAAAAGATAAAGAATATTGCCTTACTACTCATTTTTGTATTCAAAAAATAAATTGAATGCTATACACAATAGTAGATGCCTAACCCAAAACCAAATGATGCCATGGTGGCTCAAGAAAATGATAAACTCAATTAGAAGACAGTAAAAAAGGAAACAAAGAAAATCAAATGATCGGCTACTCCTCTGGGTCTATTTAAACCAGATTTGGGCAGCTGTCAAATGATGCTTTCTGTATTTTCCCACTTAAACGCCACCCCTTGTCCTGACTCAGCAGGAAAACAGGAGAGCTGAATTTGAGAGTAAACCAGGAGAAGCAGCAAAAGGCCAAAAGAAAATAAAATAAAAATAAATCGTAGCGATCATAACCCAGACGGGAGGCAAAATCAAAGTCACCAAAACAGGCAACAGAAGAAAATAAAGCACACAATATCTAAATGAATGCATGGAATTTAATCTGCAGATCAAATAAGATGCCTAGCGAAAGGCTGAACGTTTATGTCGGCTGTTGATCAGGTCAAGGTCATGACCCCGGAAACCCTGCCCCTAGAGCCGAGGGACATGACCCTGACAACAGTACACAAATGGCTTCTCTTAAAGAAACAGGCTTCAAAGCATCTGTTTACAGCCTAAATCATGACACTCCTCTCCCATTCATGCCCTTATGTCTTATACCATGCCTCACTCTAAACTAAACTATCCAGAAGACAGTTTTTCTGCCTCAGCCAGGAAGCAATTGTGGGCATTTTTGGAGAAAACTGTCAGGGTTAGAAAAGAATTTGCCAATTCTTAGGGCCGTTCTTTTAAAACTTGCCCTAGTGGCCCAAAGTGTCCCTGAAATTATGAGACAAACTGCTCTGTTAATGGGTCAATCCAAATAGTATCATGGAGCCACGCATAATGTACAGGGCCATCCTGCTGCCACAGGAGAACTCTTTCATCATTAACAAGCATCTCACATTGTCTTTCCATTCCTTTAAAACCCCAGGAGTACTTTCACTTTCATTCCATTCTAGATCATTAATGGGCATATCAGCAGCTGCCCAATTCCACTGGTATGGTTATAAAAATGGCCTTTGCTAGTCTATAATCTGTCATAGGGCTCAACCCCTACCTTGAACTGAATAAGTAAGTAAGCTTCAGTTCCTGTCTGGACCAACCAGTCTCCCCACACATAAGTCATACATCTTTTTATTTCTTCTAGAATGGATCACTGAAATTATTTATATATGGTCTTTCATAATCACTTCTATGCACAATTACGTAATTTTAAATCCTGCATCCAGACATTTTCACATGTATTCTTTAAAGATTAATGCTGATTTTCTGTTGGGTTTCAAACTATCTATAAACTGCTATTACTAATTTATAAACATTGGAATTTTAGCAATTTATAAACAATGGTCTAATACAGCCTAATGACACCGAAGCATCTTTAATCTGAAATACTTCTAAGCAAGCATACTCTCATTTATAGTTTTACTTGTACCCCTGGATAAAGTGTTATATTTCTTGTTTCATCATTTTAATATACAAATAAAAACATATACTAATTTAATAGTTAGACGTTAAGTAAAAGAAGGCATTAATTTAAAAAAGGCTGTGATTTATCACCAGAAAAGCAGAAACATCTTCCTGGAAGCTGTGTCTCAGTTCTTACCATAACAGAACTTAATATTTGATTGATTTTGTTATTTTTAATCATTGATTCGTATCCATGATTAAACATAACAAAATCACTCAAATGTAAAGCTCTGTTGGGGTAAGAAATGAGAGACAGCCAGTTGACAATGGAGGTGAGGAAAACAATAATTCCAGTTAAAAGCATTGAAGAGATAATATAGGATTGGGGTTCCATGTTAATATAGAGAAAAATCTCAGATTTGATGATTTAAGTCAACTGGCTGACGTCCTTTTCTACTAGTTCTATGATACTGTAAGCAGAAGCTGAAATCCGTAACCATATAAACATAACTATAATAAGAAGGTGAATCAATAACCATTCAAACCATGTTTGCTAGTGCTGTGTGAATGCCGAGGGCACTGACATTATCATAGTCCGTTTCTTGTTATGCACTATTCCAAAGGGTGGCATAAGTCAAAAGCTTTTCTTTTCTTATTAAAATGAAACTTCACAGTTGTAAAGAAGGAATGGTTAGTTACTAATGGGATTTGAATCTGCCAATGTTGTCCTTTCTTAACCTTAAGTCCTACAAGTCACTTCAGTCAGACTCTTTCCATTTATTAATATGCCTGAGGCATACATATTTTTCAATAAGTGATTCAGCACTTCAGGTGCATGTCCTATAGAGCCAGGGTTGACTGCATGAGAGTCTTGTACATTAAATACATTTTAATGTCATATTTTAGTTGTGCATTTTTGCCTGTTTTTATACTGACTTTATATTTTTACATATAATCTTATAAAAGTGAAAGAAATGTGTGCATATGAAATATTAAACCACTTTAGACCTATCACGTCGTTTCATTTTGAGAGAAACACTGTTAAATATTTGAACTATCTTAAAGCAACTCTGGGCTATATAGTGAATGCTGTTAGCTAAAATGTGGAGCATGTTTAAAAAGGTATATTAATAAAGTAAATACATATCAATAGTTATGAGATTTTCATTTTTAAAGATATTTTCTGGATTCTATATAGAGGTGTATCAATGTGTTTGTAAATAACAATGAAGTATAGATGTACACCTTAAATATATTACTATTTAAATTTAAGCTTGTTAACAGTATCACCTGTCTATTGAAATGTAGTTTACATCTCTTTATATTGCTCTGAATCCTGATGGAAGTAAGTCATGCAAAACCAAGAACACAAGCCACAGTAGCAGCCCTCGTCACTCTGAATGATTTCAGTTCTGTTTCACACCACAGATGTTTCACAAAAGCCCCTGGAACCACCAGTGAAATATCACAGCTTGCTTCCTTTCTCAGTTGGGATATAGTTAATGATGTTATGGTGATGTCACTTATTGGAGTCAGTTAATGTCATCTTGTTTGTGACAAGACTACACTTGCAGTGTTATGGCTGGACACTATATTGAAGCACTTTTATAGATTGTTTTGTGAAATACTTGTTTTCTGTGGAAAATCTGAAAGTGGCAAATAAAAAGAAAGAATTAAAGGGGCAAAAGAACACAGATGACTAGAAAAGCATCTCAGAGTCATCCCAGTTTCCTCTGTTGCAGATGACACTAGTATTTGGTGTGTATTTCAGGACAAAGTCAACTGAGGACATGTAAGGCACTTGTTTCTCAGACTACACACTCTGATGTACGCATACTCTTATGCAGTTTTTCATCTGGGCCTTAGATCCAGTTCACCCTTTTCTTTCAAGACAGTGATAGACACATTTGTATGAAATATTCAGCTTCTTGGTAATCTTTCGCTTCTTGGTAATCTGTCACAGTGAATAAGCAGTAGACTGACATACAGTATTTCTTAAGTAAGCGGTTTCATTTTGACTGTTTTTGACCCCAAAACTGAACATTAGGAATGCTAGTACCTTGCAACCCAAGTAAACAGAATAACAGGTTTCAGCAGTGCTAATGCAATTACAAAGGTTTCTCTAATAACCAATTAGCATTTAAAATGACTGAACTGTGTTTTAGTCTCAGTTCTGTGATTTTCAAATAAATAATTCTTATTGAAATTAAAAGCTTTGGAAGTGGATGTATTATTTACTGTTCCTGCACAATAGTGGAAAACACAAATAATACGGGTGAGTAAAATGAAGGAAAAGGCCTTGGTGTAAATTTATCAGTACTCTAATAGCAACAGGTTAAGCAAGGTTACAAATCGCTGGTTATTTACTGGAAAGCTTGAATTGACAAACAATAAAAGAAAAATACAAAAAATGCCTCAAGATCAGATGAATGCCCCTAGAATAAACGACTCTATACATTTACTCAAGTCTACGGAAAAGATGGCCTCCATGGCCTAGTTAAATAGGAGATCCCACATAACTGAGCAGTGCTTTTAATGCTATATTTTTCAAATGTGCTGTATTAGTTGGTTATTTTTTTCAAATTTAGCATGTTTAACTCATGGCCATATCATTTTGTACTTTATTCAGCTACTCTACTCGCTCGCCACTACAGCATGTCTTCTTCATATTGTTCTGCCTCTTTAATCTTTGCTGTTTGCATTATTCACTTTATTCTGTCTAGCTATCCTATGGTCATGAATCTGACAAAAACATTTATGAGATTATGCATGCATTTGCTTAATTGTTATGCTTATCTTTGCACTAATAGATTCTCATATGAAGGTGCTGTCCAATGCTCTCCAGCTAATATTCCTGAGCCATACAAAGCCGACCACATTTAGCTTTTTACTATCCATACAGTCCTGATGTGCATACATTGACTGTTCAATTTACAGTAAAGTACTAGCAGGTATGGTTGCCAGAACTGTACCATAAAAAAAGAAGGTAACAATATTTGTATGTCTATGGTACACTTTAAAATAAAGTTTAATTTACGTTAAAGTACTGGCAGCTGTGGTTGCCATAATTTTACCATAAAAAATAAGGTGACAGTATTTTTAGGTCTACGGTATAACTTTGTAGTAAATAATTGTTTTCCCTTTACAACACATTCCAATAGAAGTAAAAGTTTAACCATAACCTGAAATCCATTCACTGTAATAAATTTGCCAATCAATTAACCATTAAAAAATATTGTCAGGATCAAACACCTGTACACATTTTGCATCAGCAAAGTAACAACAACCAATAGCAAACATGATTCATTTAATTACATTCATTAAATAGAATTCAATGTTTAAGGAAGTTATGGCAGATGTTTGGTGGAGAAGTAAAGTTTGCTTTTGTGGTGTATGGTTTCCTACAGGTGTGCCATCTTATCGAATACAACTCACCAAATATCAGCTTCCATAACCTCAAAAAACCTTCAGCATGCAGGGAAAAATATGTCTGCTAACTTTGTTTAAGTTTTTCTCCCTAGGAACAATATGGTAAAAGGGGGCGTGTCCTTATGCAAATATCATAAGTTCTGTGCTGCAGAAACAGCGCTACACTGGTTTACATTTTCCAGTTGTTTATCTTCACTATTTAACAGCTTTACATTATAAAATTAACAGTGATTTTTTCAGTGTAACTGAAATGTATCAGTAAAGGGTATGTAGTATATTTTGAAGGTAGAAAAATATTGATTTTGACAGAACTTGGCTGTAACAAATAATGAAATGTATTGTTTAAGATATACAGGTCATTTTCAGTAGAACATAGGGTAACTTTCCTTTTTATCAGAAAAGGTATTTTACTTTTACCATTTACAGTATTTTTACCATTAAATTTACTGACATGTTTAAAGTGTAGTATTCTGCTCGACTGCAAACATTATTCAATATTCTGCTAAATTCTAAGTTTATTCAACAACAACAACAACATTTATTTATATAGAACATTTTCATACAAACAGTAGCTCAAAGTGCTTTACATAATGAAGAATAGAAAAATAAGACACAGTAAGAAAAGAAAATAAGTCAACATTAATTAACATAGAATAAGTGTAAGGTCCATTATTTGTATTATTTATTATTTAATCAAATCTGTCCCTATTCAAATAGAAACACATATTTGTCAGATGCTGATAAGCTGATTACAGGATACTATTTTAAAAAAATGACCTTGGTGTATTAATGAGAATAATAACAATAATCTTGAATTTGAGCCACAACGGGATATGATTTTTCTGTTGTCATGGATGGGGGACATCCTGGCTGGGACAACAGGTCATCTCTTAACCATCCAGGAAGCCATGAAGGAGGATGATTGTAAGAGATGGAAGTACATTCCAAAACGCAGGGTTCAACATTCTTCCACACGGCCAGAGAGGCTTGTATGGAAGGACAAAACAATGGTCAGTCAGGCATCCCATCTGGATTGCATGATGCCTTTCTGCCTGGCCAGTTGGATATATCAGAGAAGGCTCAACAGCAGGGACAGGTGACTATTCTGATCAGGGTGGGTGCTGCTCCCTGCCTCAGTTGGGAGAGGAATACTAGATGCACAAAGGGAGAATGCTTTGCCAGGACAGATGTTACTCCTGAATGATAGGTGGCGTTGTTCCTCTGCTGTGGCTCCACTTTAAATACCCACAGAGCTGCATGGGACTTGTAGTTCTGCAGGGCAGCCTTGATGGGTTCCTCAGGGGCTGCCAGAGGGCACTGCCAGGAGAGGACTTCTTGCTGTTTCACAGTTCTGCCTGACATGGATGTGCTTCTTAAATGAAAAGCTCTGGCACTATAAGTACTCCCAGATCCAGCATAAAAGCAGCTGTTCAGATTCAGGAAAGGAGAAGGACAATGCTCACCTGGGAAGGAGTGGAGGTCTGAAGGGAGAAAGGAATAAGAAGAGATTTTGTGCTTGTAAGGTTTTGAGACCGCAATAAAACATTTGTTAAAAATAAACAGACCTTTTGAACCTATGACTCTATACCATACCTATACTCAAAGTAAAAAGTATGTGAACCCCTAGTTATTATCTATATTTATGTCTAATTCCCATATAAAACATGGTCGTATCTTCATGTCAGTCACAATAATGATCAAACACAGTCACCTATAACTAAAGATACACAGATTTTTGACCATATTGAATAAACCATTCAAACAGTGAAGGTGAAGGTTGGAAAAAGTAAGTGAACCCTAAGCTAATGACTTTTGAAAAAGCTCATTGCAGTCAGAATTTAGCACACCTGGAGTCCATTTAATGAAATGAGTTCAGAGGTGTGGCCTAGAATTACTTTGATTGATCAAAAACACTATTGACAGGAAGCATATCCAGATGGGAATCATGCTTCGCACAAAAGAGCTTTCTGAAGAGCTGCGATTGAGAATTTTTCATCTACATAAGGCTGGAATGGGTTACAAAGTCACCTCAAAGATTTTATATATTCATCAGTCTACTATTATTTGGCAATCTGTCTATAAATGGAGACAATTTGGTATTGTGGCTACTCTGCCTAAAAGTGGGCACCCCGCCAAGATGACCCCAAGAGCACAACGCAAAGGCAGCAATGAGGTATAGAAGAACCCTAGAGTGACAGTAAAGGACTTGAAGAAGTCATTAGAACTGGCTAACACCTCTGTTCATGAGTGAACTATACACAAAACGTTGAACAAGAAAGGAGTCCATGGCAGGACACCAAGAAGGAAGCCACTGCTATCAACAAAGAACACTTGGACACTCCACAACGGTACTGGGAAAATATTTTGTGGAGTGATGAAACCAAAATTGAACTATTTGGGAGGAACAAGCAGAACTTCATTTGGCGTAAAAAGGGCACTGCATATTGTAAAAGAAAGACAAAACAACTATAAAGGTTTGGGGTTTCCAGCCCCGTATACTGTAAAAAACAGTTTTGAATATGAAAATTGCAGAATCAAAGTTATTACACATCCATGCTATACAGTTGACCGCCCAAAGATGGCTGAGCGGAAATATTTATGAGGCGGGACCGGAAGTAGAGGTGAATGCTGGGTAGGAGCCGAGGTGGATAGTGGGATTGGTGATGTCATCAGGGACTGACAGAGGAAGGGCGGAAGTAATAGTGCGTGGAGGCTGATTCTGACCACTTCATGGCGGCGGTGCGTCTTTCTTTCTGCGGAAACAAAGAGAGGAAAGTTAGTACCCCGTCACACCCTTCTGGCATACAAACTCACGATATCGTTTCTGATCCGTCTGCGGCCCCCTATTTGCACGTGCATGACAATATCAATATCAAAAAATCATCCCTACAGTGAAGTATGGTGGAGGGAACATCATGATTTGGGCTTGCTTTGCTGCACCAGGGCCTGGACAGCTTGCCATCATTGAGGGGAAAATGTTTATCAACAAATTCTCCAGAATAATGAGAGGGTGTCTGTCCGTCAACTTAACCTCAGAAGAGGCTGGGTGATGCAACAGGACAATGACCCCAAACATCGCAGCAAATTCACAGCACAATGGCTTCAGAAGAACAAACTTCAACAATTGGAGTGGCCCAGTCAGAGCCCAGATCTCGATCCTATTGAGGTGCTGTGGAATGACATGAAGACAGCCATACACAGAAGACAACCAAAGAATATGGAAGAGTTAAGACAGTTCTGCAGGGAAGAATGGGCTAAAATTCCCCCCACACGATGTGCAGGTCTGATGTACAGAAACAGGAAGTGTCTGGTTGAGGTCACTGGAGGGTCAACCAGTTATTAAATCCCAAGGTTCACTTACTTTTTCCACTACTACTGTGAACATTGAATGCATTTGTAAAATAAAGACATGAAAGAGTAGAATGTTTTGTGTGTCATTGGCTTAAGCTCATTGTGTATATCGGTACCTGTGACTTAGATGAAGATCAGATCACTTTTTATGACCAATTAATGCAGTAAACCAGAAGATTCCAAAGGGTTCACATACTTTTTACTTTGACTGTATATATAGACCTATATGACTGTCTTCAATCCAATGATATCTGCAGTTTGGAATTCTGTTATGCCATGTACAGAACACACAATTTCTATGTGCCATCTTTGATTTCTTCATTCAATAGTCTAAATAAATTAGTATTTGAGGGTAAGCTGGAACAGCAATAAACAAATAAAAACACATCCAAATAAAATGATAAAATGACAATCTTAAAACTTATAGCCAGTCAATATATCATCCATTGATTAGGTGGCTTTTGCAAAGTCTTAAATATTATAGTCTGCTGAAAATATTGTTAAATAAATACTCAAAGCTAACCCCTCCAGGGTATCACAACAGTAGGATTAATGGTGGCAAACTCTACAGGGAGGAATGATCAGAGGGAGAACATATGGTATCAATGAACCCTAAGACTATGTAAGCTGTGACTACTCCACCTAGCATGACAATCATAGATGGTTGCCCTGACTCACATACTGTAAAGGGCACAAATATTCCATCCTTACTTCTAATTCAATCACCTCTAGATATGGGATGCAAGTGTAAACTCCTGGAAAGGATGAGGATTAATTAAATCACCACTTATCATGTTTAGTGTCTGAAATAACATGAAGTTTCAGGACACGATAAAAACAAAAACAAGTCTTGTCTTATTGATCAACTGACAGGTTGCACAATTAGATACATAACATCTGTGGTCCCGAGGACCTCCTCCAGACCGCGAGGGGGCGTCCGTCCTGGTTATGTTGGGGGCCCCGGGTAGAGGGCTTGGAAGCCCAGCCCTGTAGGGACCCGTGGCCACCGCCAGGTGGCGCCCCGATGCCGGTTTATCCCGTGTGGTCCCCGGCCGGGCTCACCTTGGAGGACCAGAGGAGGGTGTGTGCCTCCTCCAGACCGAGAGGGGGCGTCCGTCCTGGTTATGCAGGAGGGCTCGGGTAGGGGGTTTGGAAGCCCAGCCCTGTAGGGACCAGGAAGTGCCGGGGGGAAGACGACAGGGGACACCCGGACGGCTTCCGGGTGCGTAGCCGGCACTTCTGCCACACAGGGGTGTGGCCAACTCTAATTGCCGGGAAGCAGCTGGAACCCATCCGAGTTCCCATAAGAAGGGCTGCCTCCCTCCAGTCAGTGTGGATGTCGGGAGGTAGCGAGACAGAGCTGGGGAGAGGACTGGAGGCGGCCAGGAAGAGAAGGCACAGAGACTGTGAGGCCTGGACTTTGGGGAAATCGGTGCAAGAGGCACTGGGGTTGATGCACTACAAACTTGTAAATATTGTAAATAAACGGTGTGTTGGGTGAACTTAAGATGTCCGTCTGTGTGTGTCCGGGCCAGCTTTCACACATCTAAAACCCAATTTGAAAAGTTTTACTTTTTTGGCATATTCCATGGAAAACAAATCCATTTCTTTAGTGCTTTGTGTATGGAATTTTTGTTTTTGTACAATCTAAAATAAACCCTGGAGCCGTACGTATATCATTCTGTTATTAACATTTGATGACATTATTACGCTATTATACTGAATTATACTCTCCTTACTCACTTAGACCGCTGGTTGTACATTTATTAATTCTCTTTGAAGTGCTAAAAAATTTTCTTTTTATTTCCCAGATGTTTTCTCCTATGATTGGTGACTTATTATTTGGCATTAAGGACTAAACACAATATTTAATCCAAACACTGTGCCTTTCAAGGATTTAATTTTGATAAACAATTTATTAAGCATTTACTTTTTATGTTTAGATATTCTACTGCAACTGACTTAATAATAACTTAATAAATAATCAAATGATTGAAAAACGCGGGGAGTGGGGTGGCGCATTGGTTAATGCTGCTACCTCACAACTCTGGGAAGACGTGGGTTTGAGTCTCAACAATACTTCTTTGTGTTTATGTTGTTTTTCTCTGAAGACTTCAGCCATGGAAGTACAGATTATGTAAGCTGTTTGCTGTTAAATGTGGGGTCTCTAATGGACTGCAGTCTCACCTGGGGCTTACCCCTACATTGTGACTGGGATGAGTAACTATGTGGGTCTCTGTGGCCATGCAGTGGAAAAGCTCAACCATGAAAATAGATAATGTGGATAATGTTTAGAATACAAGCAGCAACTGGCAGCCGAGTGAGAACCCATTCAGGTAAATCTATATATTCACTAAAACTAGACACAATTAGAGAAAGTAAAATGTAAAATTAAACAAAAAGGGTAAGCTAAATGTTTAATTGTATTCATGTAAACAATCTAACTTGTTAATCAACAATGATTTGAATACAAGTGGACTGTAAAATGCACTTTCAGTGGTCCAGAGCAGAAGCAAATATTTTTATTCAATCTGAAAAGCTGAATGTGGAGGTGACTTACTGCAAAGGCCACCGCTGAGGGGCCTGAAAAGAAAAAATATTTGTGAATATAGACTGTGAAAAGAAAAGAAGGCTACAAGTGACCTAATGGCTCTTTATCCTTTTCACAGACATTTTGAAGGAGACCTGTGGCTGAAGAATATTTATACTTATTCACTTTTCACAGCATGACTTTGCTAACAAATTTTGTTTATCTTTGAAGACAGATTTATTAAACTGCTGTTGGATGAAAAAAAACAAAGTGCAAAACTGTCAGACTGCTTGTGCCTACATTTACAGCCTTGACATATAAATAATCAACTTGTTTGATCTCTGTAATGAGTTGTAAAGGAATTTCCCAGTAGTTAGGTATACAGTATCCATGTTTAATTAATCAGGAAAGCCGCAGAGTAAATTACATCTCTTAATTGCTTCTTTATATTTGACTTTGCCATATATGCATATATTATAGTTAGGCAAATGAAATATTTTGTTTGTTTTCTGTATGCTGCATGTTCTAAAATTTAAGTTCAATTTGAAGGTGGTTAATCCAATAGGCTACAGCCCCCATTGCTCTCTCTAAATGAATTAATACAAGTGTAAATCAAAAAGTAAAGGCAATTTGAAGTTAACGCAGTTACTGCAATGGATAGAAGCTGATGCAATACAACACATTTGTGATGACTTACGGGTACTTTGAACATGTACAGTCCAGCTCTCTGCTGTTAGTCTAGTTGAAGCCTAAATTAAATGAAAATTGATGCGAAACTAGAGGATTTCACCATTGTTGAAGAACTTGCCACAATGAGATATCTTTGACGCATAGGGAGTGAAGCCTGGTGAAATTCAGTGTAGGTTGTTGGCTCAGCACAGAAGTGAAAAAACTTCATTTAAAGCAGGAAAACATGTGATCTGGTTGATCATTAACTGTGAGCACACAAACCTACTTCTACATAGTGAATATCTTCAATCAAGAAGACCAACAGATTACATTGCCTGTATTGCTGCACATTTGGATATCATCTATGGATCTGCACATGACATGGTGCCTGATGATTTGGGGGGCTTGTGAAGTCTGTGCAGAAATGTACACAATTGTAATCTCAAATATTGTTAGTCCTTTTGGGTAAAGGTGTTGGCCAAATATATAAATGTAAATATATGTATGTAAGACGGGTACCCAAACAGCTTACTACACAAGCCCAGATCCTTCATTGAATTTCAGCAGGTTTCACTTACTTTAATGAAATATGTATTGAATGCGTAGTAAGATGATATATGCATTTATATTTTACTATTTGATGGCTTATTTATTAATTTTAAGGTTTTAACAGTTTTAGATAATTGTTTTAGATAACTACACGCATGTCTGACACAACTCGAAGGTTGGCGAGATAAGCATGCAGTACAAGTCTGTTTTTGTGACTCTGATCAGAGTTTACCTCCGACATTGACAGAATAAAATCATATAGGAAAAAAAGTGGGTTAGTTTTATTTTTTTAATGGTTTTAGTAATACTAAACTGGTTAGAATTTATTGAGTGTCCTTCATCAGGAAGGGGGTGGGGCGTGTTAGAACCACAGGCACTGTTGAAACCTTCTCATTGTTGTGGGCCTTAATACCAATGGAACACCATTTGAGAGATGGGGGCCCACCTGATGGCCTCTCTGATTCTCCTGTGTGACTGACATTCAGCCAAGTCATGACGAAGGCATAATTTACAGCAGTTTGGAAAGCACAGCACATACAATTTCATCAAGATAAAGTGGGGAGGATCTCCACTGAGTCACTTGTTTGATTCAAAGCACTATGTGTTTAAATGAAACTCCCTCTGCCCAAAGGAATCTCACTATGGTGCGTTGTTCAACAGAGGAGCGTCTATGTTCATTTGACCTTGGCTTCAAGTAGACTAATAGCAAAGTGTTGCGCTGTGCATCTCCAAACTACCCACAAGCCATCTCAATTGTGTTGTATTGTCTCATCTTCTGTCTGAGGCGGTTAACATGTAATTTTCAAATTGCCTTTACTGTTTGATTTACCTTCATATTAATTCATTTAGAGAGTGCAATACAGGCTGTAGCCTCCTTCAATAGCTTAGGATGCAATGTAAGAACTGACCCTCGTTTGAACAACAGTAAATTTAAACCCATAAGTCTCAAACTATTCCCTGAAATAAGGAGAAAGAGTATCTGATGGTGAAAGAAAAGCTATTGGTAAGAATTATTTGAAGGTGAAGCAAAACCTATTGTCAAGAAGGCTGTCAAATGTTTAATAAACATAAAAAATTGGGAAAAATTACCATTTATTCAGTCTCATTAAAAATACTGTAAGAGAAGGGAGGAAAATAATAAGCCATACTCTCTAGCCAATTCACGATTAACAGGAAACAACAGTTTTTAGTGTGACCACCATCACCATTTCCCCTTGGGATTAATAAAGTATCTATCTATCTATCTATCTATCTATCTATCTATCTATCTATCTATCTATCTATCTATCTATCTATTATGTGACATTATTTTCAAATTGCACCACCCATCATTTATTGAGCTCAAGTAATTTAATTTTTGTGTCATGAGGCGTTAGCATCTATTCTAGCACCTTTAAGGCCAGCCCTGGGCAAGTCCATCACACCATTCATTCTCTAACTTACACTTGTTTAGGATGTGGAAAGAAAACCAGACAATTCTGAGAACAACCCCCACAAGAATGAGAATTTGAAATCTTTACTCATTTAAAATATTGTAATGAAAGAGAATTCAGGTATAATATTTCTACGAAATACTTGGCAGCCCAATCTTGTGGGCAACTGTCAAAATAAACTTTATTAAAACAAGTTGAAGTATTTGTAATAAGGTTTGTGATAAATATACTAATTTCCTAATATCACCTGGGCTTTAAACAACCACAAATTTTACAGATAAGAATTATGCTTGTTGTGAGATAAAAATTGTATGTTTTCTCAAAAACCATTAAATTAACTGTGTCTGCTTTTGAAAAGAGTGACAGTATGGCACAGTGTTTAGACCTGTAGCACCAGAATTCTTGGTTTGAAGTCGGTGTGTGTGGAGTTTGAATGTCCTCCTAACTCTATCTGGGTGTTCTTCATCCCAAATCCCAAACAGTTGTGTTTGATTAACTGGTGACTCTGACCTTAACCTGTATGAGTGTGGATGTGTGCAAGAGTGTGGCCTGCGATAAACTAGGACTTACTCCAGGGTTAGTTTCCATCTTGCACCAGAGGTTAATAGGATAGGCTTTGGATTTCTACACTCCCTGCACTGGAATAAGCTGGGCTGGAAACTAGTAGCTCCTCATATCTTAGCTATAATATTAATGTAATTTGTTTGTTGATCCTATGAGCAATCAGGTTGTGCTTTTGCTTTTTTGCGGCCACTCAGTTATAATGAAAACACACTTTGAGCCAGGTGGCAGTCTGACAGTGTGGAATTGAATGCAGGTTTGTGCAAGTCTCATATCTCACAGTTATAGGAAACTTTAAAGCTAATTGATTTACTGTGCTTTCTGTTCACTACCTGCCTGAGTTTTCTGTCTTACAGATCATTAACAGAGACTGTTATGACAGATGGAGACACCTGAGAATTCTTTTAATTTCCAGGATGAGACGACTGGAATCAAATGAGCGATGACGTTTATTGTCTTTAAAAGACTCCAAAACTGATCTTTCAAGTTCAAAAATAAAGAGCGTTTAAAGGGACTTTTCTGAGAGTGTTCCTTGCAAATTTCTGGACCCGAAATATGACACTCTGATTGAAATTTGCTTGATTTTGCTGTGTGATCACCCTCATTTGTGTATTCAGGTATGTAAATGACTAGCCATCCCAAGCGGGTCTGCCCGCGTAGAAGTGAAATGGAACAAACTTTAAAAATCAATAAACAAACAGGCATCTCTAGATAAGCAGAGGTAAGGTACTCTCCAAAACGTGGCTACAGGTACACCGATTCGAATGGAGGCTGGCGCATAAGTGAGGAGGGCCTTACCCGGCTCCCCACTCCTGATGTCATGCTTTCCTCTCCCCTCGGCCTGCATCCGCTGTCTCTGATTAGCGCGAATAAATTGCTCCTGCAAGCGAACTATGATACTTAGCGTGATGAAAGAAGTCGCAAAATCAACCAGAATCTTCAAGCAATTTATAGAAAAAATTCCAATCTATATCAGTTAAGTAGTTCTCTCGTGAAAAACGGACAGACATACAGACAGACAGTCAGACAGATGTTGGATTTTATATATAGAGAGATGTATGGTTAAATTACTTTTGCCACTGTTTTATAGCTATAAACTTGTGTAAGCATTCTGGGTCTGTACTCTGTTAAGAGCAATATGCAAAAACAAATAGATTTTAAGGACATAAAATGCACCATCTTGTATATGAACTAAATTCATAGCTAATCAATGAAATATATATAGAAAATATATAGGTCATTAATGTGAGACACACAGTAAATAACTGAGTCAGAACCACCTCAGTGGTTTCTTCATAAATTGTTCAACAGACTCTGGAGTAACACAAATGCAGCCACATAAATAAATGCATATATGTGCCCCAGTTCAAGATAATGGGGTATACTGTAATGAGTCCTGGTAATCATAAGACAGAGCCCCTACCTATTCACCCTTTGTCTTATTCCCCCTTTTTTAATTTCATGAATGCAATTTTTAATTTTAATCATTACAGAGAGCTGAAGCTTTATTTCACAACATCAGACAGAGGACAGGAACACTCTCTAGACAGGACACCATTGTAGAGCAAAGAACACTTGAATACACACCAGCACTCAATCACAATGGGGCAATGTAGGGTATGAGATTAACATAACACACAAACATGTAAAATGGAAGGTGAAAGAAAGGCATCCAGAGAAAATCCACACATACACAGAGTGGGGTAACTAATTACACCCAGACAGTCACAAGGGTGGACGGCAGATGCCTGAAACTCCAAGGCAGACTGCAGCACCATGTTGCCATTCCTTTAAATTTGTCTAATAACTGATACTGATGTTGAAAATGTACTTCTTTAAAAGGCCTAATTATAATTTATAATTTAGTCACCTATTCACCAACTGTTTGTATGCATTTAATTGAAGCAGTTCTCTAGAACACAATAAGAAGCAAATTATGGCTTTCATATTTTTTGAAGCATTCTTGCCACTCAGTCACAGCTATACTGTGTATTTAATCTCATGAAAAATATTTCCTTTTGAATATTTGAATGCCTTTCATATAAAAACAGAGAACAGGCATATTCTTTAAAGTGGATAATGAAATAGTCTCTATATTTTAGCTACAGTACAATAGGCTGACAGATTCTCTGGTATTTTATGCAAAGTGAGTAGGTTATTGGGTAGCAATTAAGGTATGGTTGGTGAATAAGATACCAAGAACAAGATAAAAGACCAGGGGTCTCATGTATAAACGGTGCATACGCACAAAAATGTTGCGTACGAACATTTCCATGTTCAAATCACGATGTATAAAACCTAAACTTGCCGTAAAAACATGCACATTTCTACGGTAGCTCATACCCTGGCGTACACAAGTTCTGTGCTTGGTTTTGCAGACTGGCGGCACCCAGCGTGAAAGAAGTGCTACTGTTCCAGTGTGGTTTCCTTTTCTTTTTTAGATCCACATCCCTGACGCGGCTTTATAAATACACTGAAATTAACCGCATATTGTTTATTAGTTTAATGCATCTGATTGTAATTAACCTGTAACAATATAATGGTCCACAGAATGGTCAAACTATTCTAAATACAATAGCTGCTTTAGCATTGTTACTCTCACTGTACCTTCTTCTTCTTTCAGCTGCTCCCGTTAGGGGTTGCCACAGCGGATCATCTTTTTCCATATTACTCTCACTGCACCACTCGGAGTGTTTATATCACTGTATCTGAGTGAGGAATCACAGCTCTACAGCAGCTGACTGGAAAGAGAATTATTGGTATACAGCATCAGCATTGCTGTCTATTGAACTACTCTCATATAGCAAACACTTCAGAGCCTTTCCTGGCGGTTCAGAAACAGTTTCATTCCAAGAGCTATAAACACACTCAATCAGTCCATCAAGTGCTCCTGGTAGACACTTTGTACTTACAAGTACAATCACCTCACTGTAAACTTGTGATACAGTTATAATATTGCACAACCTGAGCCACTTTATAAAGCACATATTTACATATGATGACAATATCATTTTTAAGATGAAATGCAGCAAAATATGTTTATTATATTACACAGATAAAACTTTGACTTAATAAAATAAATAATCTATATTGTTATTAAATAAACATGTGAGGACACGGTGCTGCAGCACTAGCAAGGAGCTGGTGCTCCATTCACGGATTGTTCCTGCCTCGCGCTGTATTCTTGCTGGTGCTGACACGACACTGGAAGGGTAGATGGATATAATAATTAAACATGTGCTACAAAGATATTTCAATGTTCCTTAAAAGTTTTAAAGAATCGGTGCTCTCAGCTTACAGATGGCTTAATGTCTATTACAGAGCTGATTGTGTGGCGATTGGGTATTTGGAGAAAGAAAAGTAAGGGCAGGAATTGGGGGTTAGTACATTTGAAAGAGACAGTACTGCTGCAATAAATTATTTCATCAAAGGTTGCGCACAGAACAGCATCATCTTGCGTGAGGCAGGAACAATCACTGCACCACCGTATTCCCATGTTTAATAATGATTTAACTCATATCATCATGAAAATGATATCAAGTATACATCTCAGCATTTTAATTATTCAGAGAGCTGTAATATCACGAATGTAATTTATTCTGTGTCCTGTCAGATGAAGAGAAAGCCCGTTTAAGAAGCACATAGTGATTCACACACATAGAGCACATAGAAGATCAAATACAAAACAAAGCATTTAACGTGCTACTTTAGTTACGATGGGATTTGAGAAACTAGTAAATTAACCGATTTTAAGATGAAGTTTATGATGTTCTACTTTAACGACAAAATAAACTACGTGATTAAAGTGGAAATTTAGAGATTAAAGTTGACATTTTGTGCTTTTTTCCCATTATGTGCCTTTTTTTTCTTTGTACCCTAATAAGCTTTCATATGACACTCAGACGGTGGGCTACGACTCACTTTTTCATGGCAACTTTGATATCTGACAACTTCTTTTTTATTTCGGGCACTGTGCGACTTTGTGAACTTAAAGCTTTTGAGTTTCTCCAACACTCTTTGTAACTCGATCAACTTCCTTTTGTTGTTTATACCACTGTTTAAACAAACAAATAGAATATTTTTCCTTGCCTCCACTTGGTATTCGCTGAAATTCTTCTATTTACCCCCGTGCTTTTGCCATTGCCTTTTCACAGAACGCTGAGATTAAGGGCTATTTATATTGATTTGCATATTCAAAGAGGCGTAATTCTCGGAGGAGTTTGGGGAGTGACAGCAGGTGCGTGCACGTGTGTTACTTTTCACGCTGACTGAGATTTATGTAGCGGAAGAACATGGAAGTTGGCGAACACACAGATTTATGCATCTGAATTTATTTGTGCGTACAAACATTTCCACTTTTGTCCATATGCCATGTTATATTGTGAATTCTTCGCACAGCGTTATACATGAGGCCCCAGGGCTTTAAGTAGGGACCCCTCTGCCCCACAAACTAATCTGCATTTATCATTGTAGAGTAACTCCAAGGGTGACCTTAAATTCCCAAACCCCTGCAATTTGAGAGGACAGTATATGGGCAGTATATCAGGGCACTTAAAACTCCACAGGGTACCAGTAAGGGAAAAGAGAAAAGAGCTCAAGACTGCCTGCTCGTTAAACTACGACATCCTGGCTTCATCTGTACCAGCACATTATTTAGATTAAGAAATAAGGTTATATATAGAATTTAACTTTGTGCGGAGTGAATGCTCTCTGGCTAAAGGATCTGGGCTGGTAACTTGAAGGTTGCTGGTTTGAATCCTTTCCAAGGCTGCTATACAAATAGCTGACCCTGTGCTCTGGCCCCAAAAAAATTCTAGGTGTGTCTCTGGAGAGTAAGTAGGGGTATGTGAAAAATGATAAATTCCTAATACAAGAAATTGTACATGGTGAATAAAGGATTAGGAAAGTTTTTCAAAACTTTTTTTTTTATTTAAGTTTGTTCTCTGATAACAGTTCTCATTTGAGAAGTCGTATTTGTTATACCTAGGAATTTGAATATGTTTAACCAGTTTGGGATTACACATAATACTTAATTCAGAAATGTTTTTCTGGAGTATACCCATTTAACTTAAGACTGGTGAAAATGAAAATATATTGAAATGTGTTATGTAAAGGAACCTTACTGATTAAAGGAAGCTTTTCTGTTAGATTTCTTCAGTCTGCCATGAGGCTTTGTAGAAGACACATTGGCAATCTGCTTATAGGTGCAAATAAAGGACAGCCATGTTTGGATTTCATATACAACGATGGCTCCAAGCTCTTTTCTATTTATTTAGTAATTTTCACAACAGGACCCCACCCTTAGTCAACTGAGATTTTGTCTTCAATTTGCAACACATGGTAAGGAGGACTGAGAAGCCAACAAAAATAGAGAGTAATGGCAATTATTGGTTTCCACCTCAAGCTACAGCAAAAAAATACTCCGATCATACTTCACTCAGACCTTCCAAGTAATTTTCTCTTTGCATTGAATCTTTCCTAAATGATTAAAGCAAGTAAGTGTACAGTGTTTATTTTTTCTTTATTGTACACTTTGTAAACAAGTGTCCTCACAGTATCCATAACCAGAAAACCACAGAGGAAGCAGAGATGAACTAAAATGTAACCTCTAATTTAAAAAAAACAAACTCAACGGAGAAACAATCACACACATACAAATAAACAAAAGTAAAACAACAAACCTGTCAGTCCTCTAGAACTGGCTATATAGGTCTTGTACCTCTGTATATATCAGGGATGTCCAACTCCAGTCCTGGTGGGCTGCAGTGGCTGCAGGTTTTCATTCTAACCATCTTCTTAGTGAGCTGTTTTTGCTGCTGATTAACTTGTTTTGCCTTAATAATGAGACACAAAACAAGTCACCACATGACCAGCTAACCTGAAAATACAGATAGGTGAAGGTCTCATTCATATTGATCAGTTCAGGTCACCAAAAACAGAAGAAAAAACAGGTCTAAGAAAAAACAGAAAATGAACAGTCTGCTGTGGCAGAATGAGAGCAGCAACAAGTCGTGATTTTCAATAACGGCTTTAATTAACAGCAGGAATTGGCTTCTCATTAAGAAACTGGTTTGGCTGGAGTTTGATGCTCCAGTTTAGCTGGTCATCTGTTGGCTCATTTCACATCTCATTTCT
The DNA here is from genome assembly GCF_016835505.1 of Polypterus senegalus. NCBI lineage: Eukaryota > Metazoa > Chordata > Cladistia > Polypteriformes > Polypteridae > Polypterus > Polypterus senegalus. Next base: position 54,882,469 of record NC_053157.1, read on the forward strand.
TTTTGGCTGTCATTTAATGAAGAAACAAATCAATTTAAAGGACTGGAGCCTTAAAAACAGGGCTATTAAAATGAAGGGAAAAGGAATTAATTAGCACAGAGTTGGACACCCCTGGTCTATATTCTACTACTTAACCACCACAGTACCACTTAAACAAACTTCCCTTTTTAACTAACATCTCTCTCTCTCTCCCTCTCTCTTTTTTTCTCCCACTAGCCAGTCTTCCCTTCACTAGCTGAGCATATGTCCCACTCTTCTTGTGCCCCTCAACACACTAAGCTGGTGATGCAGACTGAAGCCCTTTCCTGGAATCATTTACTGCACCAAACCCGGAATTGCTTCTGGGGTTAAGATCAGCTCTCCCTTTGCTTAAGGGACATCAGAATAGCACTCTCCTAAGTGCCATTGGGAAGACCAAAACAATAAAAAATATTTGCCACAAACATAGTTTACTAATTATTAAATTAAATTTATTGACGTCCAAGTATAAAATATAAGCTAAAACAGTGTAGTTAATTTAAGCCAAGATTGAGTTAGCAGTCTAAATATAACCCAAGAAAGCATTTACTCAATATATGAGAGAAAAGCAAAAAAAAAAAAAAAGAAGAGAATTGGGTGACTGAACAAGAGCAGTTTTTGAAATATTAACAAAATCCAAAAGTTGTATGTTTATTCTCTAAGATTTTTAGGTAAGGAAAACAGATGTTTCAAGCTAAGATATATATTTAAGGTAAGAAAGACAAAAGTTTTGAGGTAATGTAGTTTCATGGAGTTCATTAATCATGGTGTCAGAGGGTGGTTATGTGTTGCGTGTTTGATTAGTATTTGCAGGTAAGAAAATTAATGCGCTCTATAAACATTACAAAAATTACAATATAAACCTATAAATAACTATAATTTAAATAATTAACAAATCAAAGGAAACTAAGGACACAAAAAGAATAACAGCAATCACTGAAATGAAACACAAACAGGAGGGACAGAGGGAATAATAATAAACTCAAGACTAACTCCTAAATGAACAAAGCCAAGTGGAAATCTAATAACCAAAGTACAGTAGCTGACTGAAAAGACAAGCCTTTATACCCAAACAGAAATGCAAAATTTAGCAAATCCAAAATACCAAACTGAGAAAAGCAGAAATAATGGCCACAATAAAAAACAAATTAACGGAATACTCCAGCCAAAAAGTATATGTACAGTAGATATGTTATTTACCCCATGTAGTTTTTAGTGATGGCCAAGAAACATTTTAATCCCATGTTTTCAGGCAGAAATGAGATAAAACAAAATTTCTAATACAATATGTCAGTAGTGAACAACAGCAAACAATATTAAAATGTCCATGAAAAAGTCTCATGTTACTCATGTTGCATAATACACATGTAAAGTCATCCAGTAATATGCTCACAACACCCCAAACACATGTCTTTTTACTAGAATATCAACAAATAAACCACTTCTGGGAAACACTCTTGTAAACTAAAATGTAACACTCAAACGTGAATGGACATTTTGTCATGATATGGAGTATTCATCAAAGTGTGAGGCCTCCAAAAACAAGCAAGGAAGCAGGCCAGAATACTAATTGGGCTGCAAAGCAAAGGCTCACCTGAACTCAGTCAGACCCCTCATGCTACCTGCAGGCTTCAGCTGGAACACTTTCAAAAATAGGGAGCTGGCAAAACAAATAGAAATATAAAAATATAACAAAATCCACAAAGAGAATTAATGACCATAAGCCCTTAGCATGTATTAAAATGTCAAGCATAGAATCTTTATAAATCACTGATTTATTTTAAAAAATACAAAGAAAAGCTAATCACAGCAAAAAGAGACACAAGGAGTTGCTGCAAAAGGAAATCCTAAGCATAAACAGAATCTTTTAGACCGAGCAAGAATAATCAGAAAACTAGAACATTCAGCCTAAATAAATAGCAATACTCACAAACTCCATAGGAAAGGAATTATCTTCTGCTCCTCAGCCTTCTAATCTAAATCATATATCCAGAGTGATGGCTCAGAAGATGTGACATCATAGAGGACCTGACTCCTGGAACACCAAGCACCAAGAACAAGGCACAGCAGAACATTTCAAAAGACAGAAAATAATTATAGAATTACAACTGAAACCAACAGAAGTAACCTAAAAACATCAAAAATAATAACTCAAAATGAACAAAAACAATAGTAAAACATAAAATTCAAATAACTTTAAGCTGACACATAACATACTTGATATATAGACCTGCCTCCCAATCCCCATTTCATTGGTCATGAGTCCAGCCCAGTAGCAGCTTGTGTATTGGCCAACATTGCTTTTCACATAATAGCGACAGTGCAAAGTTCCCTGCAAAACACTGCAGGTAACATGGGCATGTAGTGTGATTTCATCACACTGCCACTATTTAAGATGGTGGTTAACAGTACTCTGTATGAAAGGTTTGGATTAAAACTAAAACTCAAATTGATTTCCTTCATAAACTTTTTGGAGTTACGGCTACGATTTCATTTTAAGGCTATACTCCTCCTCAACAACAATTTTTTTTATGATGTTTCTGTTTTGACTATTGTTTCCTGTGTTTACTATTGTTTCATTAACTCCGGTCTACCATCTGACTATGATTTAGTCTATTCCCATCTTCATTTCATACCCTGGTCTATTTGTCTTACCAGTTCATTTAGGCACACATCCTTTATCAAAGTGTTCATAACAACTACAGCTAGTGATGAACAAATCAATTTAATTTGCAAATGAACATTCACCAAAGGAATTTGTGCTATTACCATATATATTTCCATCTTTTTCTGCAACCTTTTTTTCTCCATGTGTAAGGCAAAATTTATTCTGGTACAGGGCATGAAAATTGAGGTAAAAAAGATGGGTGACTAGACAGCGCTTACCTGCAAGCACCTCAGCAGCTCTTTTCTGCTCTTAAAATCCATTTGCCTGACTTAGGTTTTATAGAGTTAGGGTGATTGACTGAAGATTGTGTTACCTTACAGCAAATAAGAGGTTTCAGGGAGGAACCAAAGGCATGAAAATGCAGAGAGTCAGCGTATAAGCAGATCTGAGCCCAAAGTGCCACATGGAAGGAGCTACAGAAGATCATGGAGGTGACAGCAGCACTGCAGGATGGTCGTGGAAGGGGACAGCTGGTTCAGACATGAAATCGTCTTTAGGGAGAAATATTTCTTGCTTTCTTTCATCCATAATACTTTAAAACCCCACAAAAGAGCTCAAAGTTTCATGTATCAAAATGGCAAAATCACATGCAGGAAGTATTTTAGGGACAATTTCACACAGCAGTGTACAAAACATAACTGTGCTGTTTCGCTTGTCACTAACTGTAGCCCTAATGACCACCGCATCTAGGAATCTTAATTCAATACAAGAGTGCATGCCTGTAGAAAAGAAGATAACTAAAGGTTAGAAAAAAACACATATAAAAAAAATAAATAAAAAGAGCCTAAATGAAATGTAAACTAGAAAAAAAAAGCAAACGGGGAAAAAAGACAAATGTAAAGAAAAATGACTGCTGGGCCAAGGTACTACTGTAACCCTTGTAACCAGGTCTCAAAGGAAGTTTTTCAGTTCACTGTTATAATTTTGGGTATTAGGCCATCTATTTATGTAACACATTTTGAGCTGTTTGTTACATTTTTTATTGGTATCATTTTTATGTCATTAGGGTTAGGGTTTTTATGTCATTATTGATACACATCCATGTTTTGTTCATTTTTTTGGAGGCTTTCTATGATTTTTTGGCTATCTGCGTGGCCACAGTCATGTTGTTGGACATATGACAGTGTGGTCCTATTACATTTTAAGTCTTCTTTTCCTGCCTATAACAGATGGTGGAGTGGCAATTGTTATTTTACCAAGTTTCTAGAATCTAAGTTCTTAATAGTGAAGAAGGGAATGAAGACATTTGTGTGCTTCATTTTGAAAGAAAGTTTAGTTTGCATCTTGTATCTTGTTACTGTGGTGGACAGCCAGGACACTGCCTCCCCCAAGACACTGGATGGCAATTTCCCTGCAGCATATCGATGCCCTGGATTCCAGCAGGGCAACATGGGTTCTGGAGTTCAGCTTCTCAGTCCTGCTGAGTACCGTGGGTGCCTCCAGGAGACGCTGCATGGGGGCCTGGGGACTCTGACTTTTTAAATAGCCTGGAAGTACTATCGAGTCATGGGGACAGAAGCTCTGAAGTACTTCCGGGCTGACAGAAAACTCAACTTCTTCATCTGACCCGGAAGTGTGGGAAAGTCAGATGGACGGAAGAACCGACGCAGTTCCGGGTCAGAGACTATATAAAGGACTGTTTAGAGACCCAGCAAGTGAGCCAGTGTCAGGAGGAGTAGGACAGAGCTTGCTGGAAGGTGTGGAGGAGAGATATGAGTTGGTTTATTGTGTCTATTATTATTGTATTGCCTGTTTATGGTGGCGGAGGTGCTTCAGATCACAACAACCACAAGAAAAGTAATTAAAACCCTTCTTGGTGATTTTACCCTGTGTTCGGTGTGTCTGTCTGTTGGGTTGAAAGGGGCAACAGCAACTCCTAGTATCTTACATTAGTTTAATTCTATTTGTCTCATGTCTCTGTCCACTGCACATAACTATTGGGTAACAATTTGATCCCATCACCTGGTGTAGGTGCTCATGTGTAATTGTGCTCTCTGCCTTTTTCCTCAGCACAAGCAGAACACCCCTAGCTGTGCCTAAGTATGGTTCCTTCTTGGACCATGTGTCCTGTAGCAGTAAGGACATCTACACATTTCTGGAGTTACCACCTTGTCCTTATTCTCTTCCTAGTCAGGGACAAGGTACACCTGTCTACTGCTGGGTCAACTACCCCATAGTATCCTGTGGGCACATTGTATGCTTCCACTCCAGGTCACTTTTTTCTTAGATTTATGGTGATGCCCATTAGTTATGCTCTTACTGGGCATTGTAGTGATTTCTGTTATTCCTGAAATCAATATTTGTACACATAATGTTTTTACCTTTCTTAGGTTTGGAGCCATTCAGATTTAGAAAATATTGCTATTTTACAAATCTAAACTTGTTTTCTCAGAATTGCTAGTATTTACTGTCTCATTTTTATTGTTTTCCCATAAAAAACATTTTTTTTAAGTAGACACTGTCATTTTGGTAAACCATTGCTATGATACGAGTTGTTTTCTAGGAGCCTGTTGCCACTGATTTCAGTTACTATATACATTGAGAGAAAGTGAGCCCAGGTTTCACAGTTCATTTTATCTAAGTTAATGCTTTGCATTATCATGTTTTCACTGGCTTTTTGAACCTGCCTTTCTCTCTGACATTGATTTTTGAAATTCATCTTTAATTAGTTATGCTCCTAGCATATGTGTTCCTGTTTTTGACTCATGTTTTCTCTTTCTGTGTCCCATTAATCTCCCAGTCCTCCTTTTTAGCATTGTCTGCCCCTCTTTACAGTGGTGTCAGAACATAAGTATTCGGTACAAGGGCATGCTACCCTCAAGTAGTTTTGTGCTTTCACATTGGCACCAGCAGGAGCTCTCCTGCTGTCAGCATGCCTTTCTTATGTTGCCTGGAGGCCATCTGTAGGATTTAACTCAGCCTTGAGCCATCATGGTGGTGCTGGATCTGGCCAGCCAGGCACCTCTACATATTAAGACTGTTTCCAGTCAAAGAAGTTATGCTTACATGACAAGTCCTTAACGGTTTCCTTATGAGTGCCATAACAACATAAGCTCTTCTTCAAAACATATTTTTGGCAGGGCTTTTTTAGATTCAATTACTTAAAACCAGCAGGCGCCAATGTAACCTTCGCTGAAACAAAAACTGAATCTCACAGATGGTGGGTTACTGGAAAAATGTTTGGAGATGTCAACACCACTGTGTCTGGCTGCAGAAGGACTACAGGGAAAAGAAGATGAACAATTTCCCAGTCTAATTAAAAAGCACATCACTTGTCTTAACATGGTTTACTAAATATTCTGTAACTTAAATTTACAGGTGACATCTGTGCAAATAATTTAAGCTTTTTTCCTTTTTTTCTAAATTATGACAGCACATCCTTAAAAAGCTATTGCTGTAAAACATCGCAGACAGAAAATTTAATCTACCACTCTGTCCTTTCCCAAGGAAATAATCAAAGTATGTAGTGAATCCTAAAATAAATCAACCAAATAATTTACTTTCCACATTTACTGTACATTCCTCTGTTGATTAACTAAAGATAAGAAATAATACAACTAGAATTATTGAAAGTAACTCATAGTATGCTCTCTTGTGACACGCAGTGTTTTCCTAGTCTTTTCTTCACATGAGATGACTTCATTGTCAAAGCTTCAAAAATGCATGAAGTCTTTCACTGGATTGAATAAAAGAAATACAGCTGGTGTTATAAATATATTTGTCTAAATGACACAATATGAAAGTGTTAGGAAAAAAGAATCAGATGGGAAAAAGAAGGTGGGAGTTTACAGAGACTGAGCTGAGAACCTGTGAAAGGCTCCTCTTTCTTCTTTTTTATCACACAGCCCAATGCTATGCACATAACGCAGCAGAAACTCAGTATGTGCGGCTCATAGTGTGCAACTTAGAAGAAGTCATTTGTTATGGACTTGTGTCATAATTAGCATTATATAATAATTAACAGTATGCCATAAAACAGAATTTATTTTTTAAATTGATGGGTCATAGAAGGCATACACCAGGAACAGTGAGGCAGAGAGTGCAGAAGAGGGCTAAGCACTTTAATGCAAAACGATTCTCATTTATACCTGTAAAAACAGACACTAATCCAAATCCAAAATGCAGTAAGAAAAAGCCTTCCATTCAGCTTCTTCATTAGCTCATAACAGGGTCAAAGGGGAAGTGTACGGGATGCCAGTTTATCATAGGGCACACTCGTGTGACAATAAGACTACTGAACCCTTTTAGTACTGAGAGTCACCGCCTACCTATATGTTCTGTGATGACTAAACAGATAAAAACCAACAGAGATCAGAAGAAAGTGTGAGCCCCTCGTAGAAGGTGAGGAGGCTAAGAATTTAAGTTGAATGTTGAAATGTGAGGCACCAGTTATTATCACCACACCACTCATGTTTATTCAAATCAAAAAATAACAAGTTAAGTGTGAAAATTCTGAGCATTAAACTTCAAACAAAACAAACAAGTCAACAGGTGATACTTTAAGTGTGAACTATGTTCATTATTCACATAATAAAATGTAAAAAGTATCTTTCCACTATGTAACTCTTTGGTCAGACACTTAAATAATAAGAAGCCACATGAAGTGTGGGGGCTTCTTGAAGTAAACTTAGTTTGTATCTGTTAATGAGGCGCCTCATAGATGAACTGTCTCATAGCTCCAGGAGGCTGAGTTCAAGTCCTGTCTGAAGTTTCAATCTTTATCTGGTGTTCATATCGGCTTGTCTCCTGCTACTCCGCTTGATTTGAAACACCAAATTGCCCTGGTACGACTGAGTTTAAATGTCTGTGTGTATGTGAATCTACCTTGAAATGGAATGGCATCTCGCCCATGGCTGGTTTGCACCTTCTGTCCAGTGGAAAAGGGTTAGGCTCCTGTGACCCTCAGTTTGAATAAATGTGTTCACAATCGGATAAGTGGATGTCAATAATCGCTGAACAAGTTACATCAAGAAATGTAAGGAAGTAAAGTCGTTTCAGTTTGTGTTAGAGCTAAACAGACATATAGATGTGAAAGTCTTTTGTACTAACTAAATATTGTCAAGATTTGGGTTCATTTTAAAATGTTTTATGTCAGTTTAGTTTATATTTGTGTGTGGGTTTTTGCCTTTTGGTTGGCAAAAGGTCACCGTCTCACACTTTCAGGGTTGTCCAAGTTTCTGGATACAGTATTAGTTAATGCCAATTGAATTTTGTTTTGAAATTCTGTGCTTTTCTATTTTAGTATTTTTGCTAGCATTCAGGTTTGTTCTCTTGGTAATTTCGTTCTCTATGGTTAATAGTCCACACTCTGTGTTTTGACTTTGAGTTTTTATTGCCAATTTCCTGGTCCACTTACCTTTTCGTCTGCCTCTTGTTATCTGGCAGAACATAGAGTAAACTTGCAGGACACTTCAAATTGAGTGAGGCTGAAATACGGCAAGTCATTTCTGAGTATAATCAATTAAAAGATGACATTAGGAAACTACAAAAATAAACACAATTAAGTCAAGTAGGAAGCAGTTTCTCAGTTCTGGCAAGCTGTTCACTTGACATCAGGTGACCGCTCTGAATGAAATGGGTTAACTAAATGCATTAATCAAGATTTGGAATTATCTTAATGCTGTGCAGTAAATTTGATTCAATATGACTGAAAATCAGTTCTTCCTTTGACTGAATTTCCTACTTGACAGTCTCCATTGGAGCATCAATATGGGCTTAAAACTTGGTTATTTGAATTATCTTTGGTTGTTTCCTCTATTCCTAGTCTGGCTAAGTACTTGACTAGATTGAAAGCAGTATGATCTAAGGTGTGAGAGGACCCAAAGATGGTGGAAACCTCATGAAATAAGATTTCAAACTACAAACATCTCTGCATAGAGAGAGTATGGATTGCTACTCGGTATGTGTGCCTGAGGGTTCCATCACTACTGTATAAACATTAACATCAGGTCATGTCACTTGTAGAAATTCTCAGATTATTCTGTATTTATGGAGTGTATTGATAAGAAAGGATGAGACAGAGCATAGGATTCAGATGGAGAACTTTGTTTCTTGGTGCAAAAAAAATTGTGTGCAACTTAATATCAGAAAAACCAAAGAACTGGTTATTGACTTTTGGCACAGCAAAGAGCATGTTCGGTCACTATTCAAAGGAATGGATGTAGAGTTGGTCCACTACTACAGTTACTTTGGGGTCCACATCAATACATGATTGGACTGGTCTCTTAATACAAAGGAACTATATTAGAAGGGGCAGAGCAGGCGCTTTTTCCTTAAGAGACTGAGTTGGCAGGTGATATCCTTCATATCTATCTATTATATGAAAAAATCTTGGGATAAGACTTTTTTCCGGCGATGAAACGTGATCTTTTGAAGAGAGACAGAGAGACATTTTCACATCCCGCGAGACAGGCACATCACGTCATGCTTAACAACCTTTGTAAGCAAGTCCCATGATACACATCCACACAGGTTAGAGATAATGGAAATAGGAAAATTCAAAAGTCTCAAAAAAATGAGTGAAAAGATCACCTTAGCACAAACAAATGGAAAATATTACTCAGTGAAATAACAGAAAAGCAAAAAGAGATTGCATAGTGTTTGAGGACAAAAGGACAGGTGCTGTACAAGCTTTTAAATGTTTGAAGTGCCACCCAAAATGCAGATCACGTGGAGCGAAAGCAGTATCAAGCCAGTAGCTGATCGAGCAAAGAGGAGCTACAAAAAACAACTGTTACTTGTTTACCAATGTATCACCGCTTAAGAGGGGTTTTGGAGGTGTGGCCGCATCTCCTTGGGGTGTGTTCAGCCTCCCTCTTCACAATAGCGCTTAGCACTGGTGCGGTGGGGGAGAGGCAGGTGAGTGAAGTGCAGATCACGCAGCAAAACAGCAGCAGCAAACCAACAGCTGATCAAGCAAAGAATAGTTAAAAAATGTATTTGTATCCCATTGTATCACCGTTTAAGAGTGGTTTCGGAGGAGCGGACATGTCTCCTTGGGGTGCGTTCAGCCCCCTTTTCACAATGGCATGAAGCGCAGACGGGGGGGAAAGCGGTCAGCGAGCGAAGCGAGCAGGTGGAAAAACCCCCTAGTCTTCTATATGTCTGTGATGTCCAGTGTGATGTTCTAAGCTGTGGTGTGCTGGGCTGCTAACATCACTTTTAGAGAGGCCAACTGTGAAGATGCAAGTACCTTTTAGAACAACATAGGGATATATTTGCCTTCTCCAGATTCTTGCAGGGCAGTTTATAGTTCCTCAAAGAGTTGTCCTAATGAGTATAATTAACTGTGCCCTGTCTGTTCTCAGTAATAAAAATAAATTTTGAGAAATGGCACGTACCTGCATCCTTTCCGGTGCACAAGAAAGGGTGTAGGACGATGTCAGTGTTCACTGGGAGACACGCCTTAGGGCTGATTTTAGATAGCGCTGTTGGTGTCTCTCCTTGAAGGGCCCTCGGGGAGTTATATCGGCCACCGCCCGTCTGATTCTTCCACAAGTGCTTGATTGCTGCTGTGGGTTTGAAGACGGCAAGATAGGGAAGCACAATAAAGTTTAAAAAATTGCATTTTCTTCATTTTCTGTTGCTTTTGTTGCCAGCTGTGGAGGTGCAGTTGATCGGGCATAGGAAGCCATGTATAGGACTTGAGAGGTGTACGTGAGCGTGAACTAGCGTCATCTAGTGAACAGGTCAGCAAATGCAAGTGCACAGTTAAATCCCTGGTTTAAAGGGGCATGGGACGTGTGACAAGGGAATGGGTGTCCAGGTCCCTTGTCAGCTGATTGCTGGAGGAACTTATACTGTAAAAGCCTGTTGGGGAAAGTAGAAGGGGTCTGCCAGGTTATATGATAGGGACCTGAGGGCCTGACACCCACCAAATCAACAAAGTCATTGAAAGAGCAGGCTCAGTTATGGGACGCACTCTGGACCCCCAAAGGTAGTAGCAAAGGAGAGAATTAAAACAAAACTGAGTGTCATTATGAACAATGCTGCACATTCCTCTCTCTGACACATTAACACTGAGAAGTGTGTCAAGAAACGCGACTGGTGCTCCTTTATACTAACAGCAATATGTCTGCATAATGTCTCACTTTGACTGGGACTGCCAATTCTAAAGTTTTCTTTCATTTTAATTTTCTTTCTTTTGAGTCATTCTGGTGTGTGTTCAGACTATCTATCTATCTATCTATCGTTGCTCCACAGGGCCATATATCAGTGGTTCTCAACCTGTGGGGCAGGACCCCCTAGGGGGGCACGAAGTAACAAAAAGGGGGTGCAAAGATGTGAAAAAAAAGAAAACAAGAATCAAAAATTTGAAAAAAACATTTGTTGAAACCAAAACAAATGAACTTAAACTACATTTTGATACTAGAACAATAAATATATGGTTAGATAACTGTCGATAAAAGTTAAGTAGGTATAATAAAATATGCATCTACATTTCAAAAAAATGTTAGGGGGGGTGCGATGAAAACTCGGGTCGCAAATACTTAAAGGTTGAGAAACGCTGCCGTATATCTATACTAATAAAAGGCAAAGCCCTCACTGACTGACTGACTCACACACTCACTCACTCACTCACTCACTCACTCACTCACTCACTCACTCATCACTAATCTCCAACTTCCCGTGTAGGTGGAAGGCTGAAATTTGGCAGGCTCATTCCTTACAGCTTACTAACAAAAGTTAGGCAGGTTTCATTTTGAAATTCTACGCGTAACGGTCATAACTGGAACCTACTTTCGTCCATATATAGAGCCATAGCCTGCAGCTCGGTCGCCGTGTGAGGCGGAGTTGTGTTCCGCATCATCATGCCTCCCACGTAATTGAGTGCCTGCCCATATAAGGTAAATATTCGCAGGTAAAAGACTGTGCTTATGCAAACGAAGATGAGATGGTCAGGGAGACATGCTGCCGTGAAATATTCGCGGGTGAAGGACTGTGCTTAGCATATTCATAATTACAGTTACTGCGGAAACCCTCTGACGCTGAACAAGCCTTTGTACACATATCAATAGGAAAGCAAGGTGTAAAACTTAAGTTTAAATTTACTTTCATAGACATGCTGCCGCTAAATATTCGCAGGCAAATCCACAACTTAATACCAGGAATGCCTGTTAAACATCTTAGATTCACGAGTACTTGGGTAGTGATCACTTCGATGAATGAAACCTGTTCAAAAAAGGCATTACACAATTGAGAAGGTAGCAAAAGAATATTAAGCGGTTGACGCATACAAGCATATTCATAAGTGCAGCTACTGCGGAAACAGCACAGTGTAAACCTAAAGTTCATAGACAGGCTGCCGCTGGCGTTTGTCATGCCTACGACAAATACGATATTCGTGAGAAACAGTACAAGTTTAATGAGTAGACACAGGGTATAAATGAGACTTTTGATCACTTTGTAACAGAGTTAAAATTGCTGTAACGAAGTTAAAATTGCTGGTGAAGGACTGTGCTTATGCAAACGAATAGGAAAGCAGGGTGTAAAGCTTAACTTTAAATTAGGTTCATAGACACGCTGCTGCTGGTGTTTGTCATGCCTAAGACGAATACGATATTCGCGAGATACAAGTTTAATGAGAGGACGCAGGGTATAAACGAGACTTTTCATCACTTTGTAGCGGAGTTAAAATTGCTGGTGAAGGACTGTGCTTATGCAAACAAAGATGAGATGGTCAGGGATAGAATAGTGTTTGGCACAAACTCAGCAAAAGTGCGAGAGAAACTCTTAAGTGGCGGGTCTGAGCTAACATTAAATAAAGCTGTGGACATCGCAAGATCACACGAGATAGCACAAGCACAGCTGAGAAGCTTTGATGCATGTACTCCAAGCGGCTCTCGTGAACCGACTTTGCAGTTATCTTTACAACGGTTGACAAACACGGAACATAATTTGAACACAACACACCCTCCAAATACGAACCTGATTGAAAGAAATAATGATAATCAAATCTTTGATGACAGCAACACTCATAACAAAACAATTACATTATTTTTAAAATGTTTCCTTTTCTTTTTCATAACTTCTTTAACACATTATTTCTCCGCTGTGAAGCGCGGGTATTTTGCTAGTCAATACTAAATGAATTGGTTCAGTGACATAGTTCGCTTAGCCAAGTCACTTTAAGACTCATCTTTCATTTCTCATACCTCATTTCAAATCAGCATTTGTTATTCCATATTACTGCAGACAAGTTCCTTCTCCACAAGCTGAAGGTGGTACTGATCAAGAATATTACATTAAGTTTATTCTACAGTATATCCTAGACAGTAATGGCCCACAGTTCAATACCTTGTTCATTGGAGAGGTTATGGTCTGAGAAATAGTGACTTTGTAAATGCTTCTAAACTTGTACAACAATTTCATTCTCGTTTTCCTCATAAGCCTGGAAGGTGCATCTGGCATACACACAATGGGAGGAGGATTATGACATGATTTGGGTTCATTTACAGATTTAGTTTACATTTATATGTATATTTTTTGCCTTTTTGATTTTTTTAATGTGTAGTTTTCAGCTAGATTTATATTAGTACTCAATATGAAATATGATTTTTTTCTTTATTTGTTGAAAAATGTGGGCTTTGGCAAACAAATAATTAAAATTTTGTAAATAATCTGTTCCATTCCTCATTTTCTATGTGTTGAATAATGTTCATGGACTGCCCTCTATTCTCATTGGAAATGGAGATGAAATTCTGAAATTCCACCAAGGGCCAGCTCTCATTTACCCTTGTATATGATTTAGACATCATCTCCCTTTGCCAGGCAGTGAATTACTCTGAGAGTGAAGCAGAGTGGGCCAAGAATATGATGAACCTAAACCCATAGATCTCAAATATATAGCAGTAAAAGTCCTGGAGCACAATAAAATAATAATAATAATATAATATCTATGCATTCATTAATTTCCCATCTTAATACAGGTTGTGGTGTATTAAAATCTGTCTTAAGGATAGGTCGCTCAGCATGATGACACACATCCACAGAACACATTCATTCTGTACACACACCCACAAGTAACATAAAATGCACATCTTTGGGTGAAAAACCAGAGCTGATGAAAACCCCATACAAGCACAGAGAGTACATGAAAACACCCTACAGGGTGGTATCAGAACATTCATTTAAACACAGTGTCACACACATGTGCATGGGAGGCAGCTAAAGGACTTGAATGAGGGTAATTCTGAGCCAGACAGGATGTAGCAGAGTGCACTGACTCCTTTTCTCACTTTTCTACAGAACGTTCATGGGAAATCCCACCTGGTCCTGATGATGTTAAGCCTGCTTTCGACCCCTTTGATGTCACTTCCAGGTCTGAGTCTATGGATGAAGACCCTTCCAGGTCCGACCACCCTGATGTCATTTCCTATGTTGGCCTTTAAAAGCCACCACTTTTCCCCTATCCCCTCAGTTCTATTTTGTACTCTGAATCGTGCACATCAGTTCTTTCATTTTGCAAATTTTGCAGCCAGAAAATAATATACGGGTGGCTGCCTAAAACCTTGCTATGGCTCTTGGTCGAGTTTGTGACAATTGTGTGAAATGAACAGCCTCGACACACACAAAAAGGTTTGGGGCAGCCACCCATATTTTGTCCCTGGTTGCAAAAGGGTTTTTTAAGAGCACTCATGTTCGTGGTTTTGAGCCTTGAACTGAACTGATGAGGTTTGGAAACATGGTGGTTTTATAAGCCATGAACTGGAAGTGTCGTTAGAACCAGAAGTGATGTTAAATCAGGCAGGTTTTCCCGTATTTGGCCTGTAGAGATAACAGATGTAGGTGTAGTGCACCCCGCCACCCCCTGGCCTGACGGTTATTACCTCCACTTGCTCCACTCTGCTCCTTCCTAGTCGTACGTGTGTGACAACAGCCTCCTGGAGTTGTTATGCAGCAGTCCTAACCTCTGTGCTAAATGCATCATTAAACTCTGTTTTGAACTGAAAATGCCACATACTTTTGGTATGGTGTTCTTGTTTTCTAACATTGCTGTTGTTCCACAGTGATTATTGTTTTTTTGGATAACTTGGATGTTTGTTCTTCTGCTACGTTTTTATATTCAACAAAATATGTGTTGCTAAACCTCTGTTTTAGTCAGGGTGAGATTTTAACAGCTTTCTCCTGTATGTGTTTGTCTCGGCCTGTCTGAGTACTAAACTAACAGAACAGCAGGGCTCCTCAAAGTTAATCCTCCTGTAAATTCAAACACATAATGAGGCTCTGCTCGTGCAGGACTCAAATTAAACTAATTATAGTTCTTGTTTAGTTAGATTTTGAGTTTCCTTGAACTTCATTCTTAGTGATGTGGCTGCTGCAGGGATTGGCTGGAATCAGGGTTGGCATTGTAAATGGTGACATATGGGACACCTCCATCTGTAAGCATTCTGCAACTCTCCACCAATTCAGTTGCAGGCCAAGCAATAGTAAGAGGTTTTGGAAATCTATTTCAAGATCATTTCAAATAAATACCTACTGATTGTGAGATATAGTGCCGTGAAAAAGGTTTTGAGGATCTTAATGGACTTGGTTAATTGATGGAGGGGGACAATATCAATGGATACTGACATTGACAAGAATATTAGTGATCAAAGAATTGTCATTTCACTGACATCAAGGAACAGCATTGCTTTTATGGCTTGTAATGTCATTATATATAATAAAAAATATTAAAAACTGGCAAAACCTCAGAAAGGTTTTCAGAAGTTATTACCATATTTTCATTTTTTGCGACTTTGTTATGAAGTATACATAAATATATTCTCAAACTTGCTTAATTAAATTTAGGACACTGGAAACCAGAGCCTACCCTTACGGTATAAGGCAGAACACAATAAACACACTGAACAAGAGGCCACTCCACCACAGGGTGCATTCACATAGGCACCATCGCACAGGAACCATTTTAGAGACACCAAATCACCTAAATGTGAATGTTTTAAGGATATAGAGGGAAAGCAAGACCACCCAGATGAAACACAGGCATGGGAGAACATGTGAAGTCCACATCATCCATAACAAGGAGTGGGGTAAGACCCAGGATGAAGGATTTGGGTCACAGGGACAGCAGACTGAGCAATGATGCTCAAACATCCCTTTTCTTTACCACCTCCTCCAACTCCTCCAGGGGATACTGAGGTGTTCCCAGGCCAGCCAAAAGATATAATCTCTGCAGCATGTCCTGGGTCTGCCCAAACATTTTCTCCTTGTTGGACATGCCCAAAACAACCCCCTAAGAAGGCATCTACAGGCATCGTAATCAGATGCCTGAACCACCTCAACTGGCTCCTCTCGATGCAGAGATTCAGAGTTTGTACTTTTGGCTCCTCTCGAATGTGTACTCTTCTCATCCTATTTTTAAGGCTGAGCCCAAACACCCTATGAAGAAACCTCAGTTCTGCTGCTTGTATCTGCAGTATAGTTCTTTCAGTCACTACCCACAGCTTGTGGCCATAGATGAGAGTTGGAACATAGATTGACCAGTAAATCAAGAGTTTTGCATTTCAGCCCAGCTCCCTCTTGACTGGTACAATGCCCAAATTACTGCGGACGCTGCTCTAAACTGCCCTGTTGATCCACCTGTTGATTTCCCGTTCCCTTCTTCCCTCATTCATGAACAAGTTCCTAAAAGGCTTAAAACATCTCTGCTTGAGCCAGCACCTCATCCTCAACCATCAAATCAACAAATCCAAATTCTCTGTGGTCCTTTTCTGTTTAGTGAGATGAGATGGCTGGTCCATTTCACACAGCCATATCTGGCCAAGGACTCCACTTTCTGTATAGTTTACTTACACTTCATCTTCTCTAACCTTCTGTACAGTGACAGAGTGACTGAAAGGAGCTTTTGAAACCCTGCCAGGGTTTACTTTTGAGGTTAATGCTCCAAATCATTCTCAGGGTCTGAAATACCTCTTGGAACTCTTGAAGCTGTTTCCTAGACCTCCAACTACTGGCCTTAATGCCTGTCAACAGTACAAAGTCTCACCTCACCCTTAAATGACCAGAGAACATCCAGATAATTTGTAAAGATCCCCTTGCTGCCACTTATCAGACTGAGAAATCCTATTAACTTGCCTATTGTCTCTCACTGATAAATGTCTGGTTCTGTGTATTTGGAGTAATTACTTACAAGGCATTCCCATAAAGATAGGACCTACTGCCCCCTGCTGGAATTATTTGTTTTATTTCCATGACTATGTGTTTCCCCCTGCCAAGGCTCAATTGTACCCTATTGTCAAGACTACACACATCCTGCTCTTAGTATGTATTGTACGTACTCTCCAGTTATCCAGGTCAATATATCTGGGACCCCATTTAAATATACAGTATGCCTTTTAAAAAGTTTTTTACATTGCAGTATCTTTGGTACCACATGCTCTCCCTGACTCTCCCTGCACAGAATCTAATCTGTTTACCTTAGGTACTGCATGCTGGTCTGAAGTTACATTGATTCACCTGCAGTCTGCCATCAGCTGGCACTCTACTTTTTTTGTCCTGTTGGGGACCAACTGCATTCTTCACTCCTACCTCTCATACTTACCCTGACTAACAGTATGTAGAGATTAGATACTCTTTCTCTTTTTATTACAATTGCTTCTCACAAATTGGTTTACTCCTTCCAAACTTGGTTACTCTCAACAAACCCAGCCCTGCCACATTCTGCATGGGCTTCCTCCTTTTTTTCTGTCACATTGAAGAAAAAAAAACAAAACATTTAGGATCCTTTCAGGATCCAATCATACAAATAGAGCAATGTTGGAATGCCACAAAGTTATTTGAACAGCACAGCTAATCAGATACATCTTTTTAGGTTTGTGCTCACCGATACATGGACTTTTTTCAACAGGAAAGTCTTGTAATACTTCCAAGAATGCAATAGGAAATGCAGCTGGGCACAGAGCTGTCAGATATCAATGTCTAGTTAATGTATATATCCATGAGCAGCAGTTTGTAACAAAGATGGGGCTCATTGGAGTCAATAAAGGTCCTTTATCCTTGTGCTGCAATTATAACTCTTGTGCTCATGACCGCACAAATTCAGGCTAGATTATGAATAATCACACTAATGACTCATAAAATATATATCAGCTTTAAAAATTGTATTTATTGATATAAAATATTTATCTGCTTTAAAAGTTTTATTATTGAGTAATAATTTCAGTTATAGTCTATTTTTTGTTCCAGTCACTAAGCTTTGTGGCCATTTACCGGTCTATT
Organism: Polypterus senegalus; assembly: GCF_016835505.1. NCBI lineage: Eukaryota > Metazoa > Chordata > Cladistia > Polypteriformes > Polypteridae > Polypterus > Polypterus senegalus. The sequence goes on from NC_053157.1 coordinate 54,900,374, forward strand.
CTTAGCAGATGCACGTCTGAGAGCCCTCATTATAATATTTCATAGTCAAGGAGCGAACCAAAAATGTCATGATTCTAAAATTCAGCAATGCAAGTTCATTCTTTGTTTCAAAATGCACAGCAGTTACAAAGAAGATATATGTTTGTTATTGATGTTTCACTGTTTACAGCTTAATGAGACAGGTGGTGCCTGATTGATGCCTCTTAGTCATTAGGAATGTGTCAGTGGGCACGTGCACCGTCACTTACTGCTTTGCTCTCATATGAGAAATTAACATTCTGGATGCTTCTTATGGGTTAAGACAACTTTCTGAATGAAAGGGAACAGTTTTGTTTTCCTATTTATGAATAACCTTTTCAATTGACTTCTATTGTTTAATGGCATCTATTGCTTAAAGATTTTGTGTTAGCTTTATTTTACAAAATAACCATTTTGTTAAAAGTTACATAGCATCAGTTACACATTTACAACAAAAAGATAAATGGTGACTGTTAAAACAGACCACCAGAACAAAAGCTATAGATAGATAGATGTCATCCCAGATGTTCTGTGGGGGTTGCTTTGGGAGTATGGTGTATTGGACCAACTGTTGTCGAATATTTGGTGCTTGTACAACCAGAGCAAAAGCTTGGCTTCCATTCCCTCTGGATATGGGCACAGGACACTGCCAGGGCCACCCTTTGTCTTTAATTCTGTTCATAATTTTCATGAACAGAATTTCTAGGCACAGCCAAGAAGTGGAGAGTGTTCAGTTTGGTGGCCTCAGGATTGCATCTTTGCTTTGGCACTTCTGGCTTTATCAGGCTATGACTTTGACATGCACTGGGTTTTCAGCCATGTCTGCAGCAGCAGGGATAAGGATCAGCACTTCCAAGTCTGAGGTCATAGTTCTCAGTCAGAAAAGGGTCCTCTACAGGGTGGGGATGAGGTGCTGGCTAAAGCAGAGATGAAGGAAATGGGAGATCAACAGGTGGATTGACAGGTGGTTTGGAGCAGCATCCAAAGTGATGTGGACTTTGTACCAGTCAAGAGGGAGCTCTCATCTCATCTGTGGTCATGAGCAGTGGGTAGTGACTGAAAGAACTAGACTGCAGATGCAAGCAGCAGAAATGAGTTTTATTTACAGCGTGTTTGGGCTCCATCTTAGAGATAGGATGAGAAGTGCACACATTCGAGAAGAGCCCAAAGTACAGCTTCTGCATCTGATTATGAAGCCTCTAGGTGCCTCCTTAGGGGGTTGCTTTGGGCATGCCCAGCAAGGAGAAACCTTCTGGGCAGACACAGGAGATGATGCAGAGATTATATCTCTCAGCTGGCATGGGAACACCTTGGTATCCCCCAAAGGAGCTGGAGAAGGTGGCAAAGAAAAGGGATATTTGGTCATCATTGCTTAGTCTGCTGTCCCTGAGACCCAGATCCGGACAAATAGATGTATGGTGTCACGCATGTGTGTCTGTGAGTCACCTTCCAGGCTCATCTAAAACAGGAAATACCACCCTGGGCTGAGAGAGAGCACTAGCACTAACCTTCTCCTCTTCTTTTTCCGGCATTAAAGCCCCCTGCCAAATTAAATGGGAACGATTGGTTTGACACCTCCAATATTTCTTCTGGGACCTGCAGTACCTTATTTTGACCACAATGGATTTAGACCGTGGATTTAGGCATATAAATAGCACAATATTTGAAGCTAAGAAGTGTTTGCATTTCCAGGTTCATTGTAGAATTATCTAATACTTGTTCTGCTGACTGGCAAACACTCATCTATACTAATAAAAGGCAAAGCCCTCACTGACTCACTCATCACTCACTTACTGACTCACTCATCACTAATTCTCCAACTTCCCGTGTAGGTAGAAGGCTGAAATTTGGCAGGCTCATTACAAAAGTTTAAGCTTACTTACAAAAGTTAAGCAGGTTTCATTTCGAAATTCTACACGTAATGGTCATAATGGTCGACAACATCCGCCATGTTAAACTAAAATTTATGGCCCCATCTTCACAAAATTTGGTAGGCGGCTTCCCTGCGCTAACCGAAACCGATGTACATACTTATTTCGGTGGTATGACGCCACTGTCAGCCGCCATATTGAACTTTCCAACGATCTTTGTTACTTATGGGCCCATCTTCAAGAAATTTGGTACGCAGGTTCCCAACGCTAACTGAATCCTACTTACGTACATATATACGTCCATAGCCTGCAGCTTGGTCACCATGTGAGGCGGCGTTGGGTCCCCCATCCCCATGCCTCCTACATAGATGGCTGCCTGCCTATACAAGGCCATCCATCGCTCTGGTCTCTTCATTCCCTTCCTTGCTTCGCCACGGTATTCACATCTCCCTGCTGATAACTGCAGCCTTTTTATTTAATCCACGGCTTCTCCGCTGTTTTATTGTTTGTTTATTACGATTATAGTTATTGTGTAGGTGTTTTAGACTTAGTTTACATTGTTCAGGTACCCATTTCCTTTATTGTTCCAACCGTACCCCCATTTACATGTCTATCGAGGTGATCACCATCGATCAAAGAACTGTCACTTACCAAGTGGTTTCCATGCCCGGAGATGCCGCCTCCCTTTTCCATTCTGTGTGTTACATATTGCACGGCCATATCAGGCTTACTCTTGATATCCGGAGGAACATTGTGTCTTATGTATTTAATGACTGGGACAGGTCTAAGGTGTGGACTGATGACGGTACAGGAGATAATTATACCACACAGGAGCACTATAAGAGTGAAATGCTTAAGCCCTTCACCTATGGTTCTGCATGTGAGTTGATGGCTGCCACTGAATTGTTCGGATGTCGCTTTCAAGTGTACCGAAATGGCCAAATATTTTACACCTTTGGACAACCAATGCCTTTTAAACATCTTAGATTCACAGGTGACGATTTGAGTAGTGGACACTTTGATGTTTATGAATGTTTAAACTCTCAAAAGCTGAATGCGAAGTTATCGATGAAACCGGTCGGATGCTTACAACGCTTGACAGATGCCGAATGTCACTTCAACACAACAAGTCCTGCAAATACTAACGTAATTGAAACAAACCATGAAACTCAAACCGATTATGACAGCAGCAATCCAAGCTGTGAGAAAACAGTAAAAAGGAGGCGTGTCAGACGTCGTGGTACATTTTCTAATGCAGCTAGACGCTTCATTCAAGAAAATTGTAAAACATATATTCCTACAAATCTCTGTCTCCTCGTGAATACCTTACAAAGCCTTCTTGAAAATGTTTACCCCAATCGACGAAATCTCCACGACAATGACATGTCATGGTTGAGGGAGAGGGCTATCCTGACACCAAGAAATGACATGACTATGACTATAAACCACATTTTACTTCAAGAACTACCTTTACAACTGAAAACATATCAGTCTGTGGATTCAGTTATAGAACTGGAAGACGCAGTGCACTATCCGGTAGAGTTTCTCCACACTCTGAATCCTCCAGGCACTCCTGAGCATAATCTAATGTTGAAGGTTGGGGCACCAATAATGTTACTGAGAAACGTACAGCCACCGAAACTTTGTAACGGCACGAGACTTCAGGTCACGTGTCTGCAAAAGAACCTAATTGAGGCAACTATTTTTACTGGCAGTGGCTCAGGGGAGAGAGTTTTTATATCTCACATCCCTGTTATACCCTCTGATCTCCCATTTCAATTCAAACGCCTCCAATTTCCAGTAAGGTTATGCTTCCCAATGACAATAAGTCTCAGGGACAGACCCTACAAAAGGTTGGCATTGATTTGAGGCAAGATTGTTTTTCACATGGCCAACTGTACGTTGCATGCTCAAAAGTAAGCTCAGCGCACAGCTTGGTCATATTACAACAGGAGGGCTGAACTTACAACGTGATATACAAAGAGATCCTTAACAAATAATTATTGGTATATTTTCCCTCAGTTTAAAAAGGTTTATTTTTCTTCTTAATAAAAATTTTAAGGCAGTACTTCACCGCTGTGAAGCGCGGGTATTTTGCTAGTTTTACTATAAAGGATGCAGGGATAGAAAAATAAAATTGACTGTGGACTTTTCGCATATTACAACATGGATTACCCCAATCTTCTTTTTTGCAAATGCTTCAGGAGAATATTTTACTTAGGCTTACAAGCAAATACAAAGAAAAGTGAAATGCCAGCCGGAATGATTAATTTGTATTTTTGGTGGAGTTCAGTGAATAATGGACACTTGTTTTGGTTCCCTCTTATAGTTTTTCTAAAACGTTTAAAACTCATTTCTAGAAACTGTGGCTCGGTTTCTCAAAGCTCTTAAAAGAGTTAAATACTTTGTCAAAAGTCCATAAATCTCATGCAAAATAAGACACAACACTCAAAACCATGTTCTCTTTTCTTGAATCTGATTTCTTCAACCAAAAAAATAGGCACATCAATTATATGTTTATGTCTTGCAATGTATCAAATAAACACTGACGTGATAAATTCAAAACTCTACCATCAGAAGTGTTTGTGTATGTTTTGCTTCATGAGGCCATGTTATGTATTCGAAGACATACAAGTGTGTGTAAATTTCCTTTTTTTCGTTCTGGTGAAGTATAGGGTTTTTTGTCCTGAAATAATATGCAGCACAAATGTCACCTATTATGCAGGATGTGGCAAAACTCAGCAATTTCACCTATGTAAATACAATTACAAAATACTACAAAGAAGTTCAGTGCACAGATACACTAAAAAAATAAAAGAAATATTTATTTGTTACCTCAAGACAAAGTGTCCAGCTGAACTGACAAAAACAATTGAAAAATGCAAAAAAATTCTGCATCCCGCCTCTGATCCTGGCCTGCTGAGATGTTCAACCCTGGCCGAGCACTGGGGGAAAAAATGCCTGGCATGGCAGGTCCATCCCTGGCATTCATCTGTGTATATGTCATCACATGCCTCCTCCATTTCCTGGTGTAGTGCCACATGCTTGTGAGGTCTGCGTTCGTACACTTTCCACCACCATGGGAAAAATAATTAGAATAAATTAGAAATGGAGAATATAGTGGAAGGTACAGAGCTAGAAAATGTAGGTTGTTGGCAGATCAGCCGTGGACCAGAGCATCTCAGTCATACTGTATCTTGCATTGTCCCAAATGATACTGAAGTTGGGTGTTGCTCTGGTTCCAGGACAATATTTTTGAGTTTGTCTTGGAATATTAGCAAATGGGAAGTGCTATAGGGACTAGGATGTGCATAATGATGTGTGACCCCACACTGACCAATTGCAGCGCACATGGTGACTAGTGTTGACCAGTTAATTTCACCAAAGCAGTTTACGGAGCAAATTTGCCGCATTCTGTCTTTTTTGTCCAGTTATTTGCTGATAATTCGGCTGGTTTAGGAGAACTTTTTTCCTCAGTGCCCCATAAAGCATAACATCCCCCGGAGCCATTGGATGGGACTGCCCCTCTGGGTATATAATGTTGATCATCTGCATTACAGACTGCAGGATTTAGTCAGTGGTAGAACAGATAAGTGAATAAAACAGGTTCTCAAAATGTATTTTTTGAAACATATACAGCTTAAATAACATGTTATCTCGGCTTGTTGCCAAATGTGCTGGTGGACATCCATGTCAGTATAAGCGAAGGGGGTGCATGACCTATGTATGCATAATTAGCCACATGCAGATAAAAAACAAACCTTAAAGGCGCCTGACACACCCCTCCCCACCAAACACAAGAGACAATACGAAATAATAATAACAAAAGATGTATTACTATTTACAAGATGCTTCTATCTTTTTGATAGAAGGAAAAGTGTAAAGCATCAGCATAAACAGTTTGGAGAGCCTTCAGCACGACTTTAAGAAACAGAATGAATCAGCGGCTCCATCAATTATGACACAGCACTTTGAATTTTCTGCCTTTAAAAGATCTACGTATTTTTTGACTTTTGGCTATGAGTTTGGCATTTCCGCTTTGTTTTGACGAAATATGCTTGCGTGTCACTGACTGCGTTCTTTCTTCTTTCATCTTATGGAGGCACAGTAGTGCAGTGGTTGGCACTGCTGCTGCACAGCTCAGGTGACCTTTTTGGCCACAATAATTGGTCCAGTATAGTTGGTAGATGTTTCCCTAGCACTCAGGGACAGTATAAAGATGATTGCATCATTATAATCCACTCAAATCTAGTTTTAGTTAGTCCTTCCCCATTGACTTTAATGCATTTCTCTGAGTTTGGCGATATTCATGAACACTTCATTTCTCCAAACTTGAGGCACTTGGAGTTCACTAATCAGTAATCGTGATATTTCCACCATGCAGCCCCGGGAAATTGACAATGGCACGGTTGTCAATGATGTTTCCCCACCACTCCCTGGTTTCTGCAGGTTAAACCATGTCTCATCAATGAGGATATATTCATAGTGAACAGAACTGACCTTAAGTTCAAGCACTCTCTGAAAAAGGGAGAATGATCATATCACACAAAAGACTTACATATGGAACACATAGTGATATGTCTATACAGAGTACTGAGAGGATGCTGTACTCACATGCTGTGGAAACCATGGGTGCTCCAGCCGCCTCAACCCCGACACAGACAGGCAGAGACACAAGTTCCAGCACAGCACATGTTTATTTACAAGTGGGGAAGCACTTTTTCCTTGCCCCGCACAGCAGTACAGTACAATAGAGCACCAAAAGTACAGTCCCTTCTGTCTTCATTTCCTCTCCTTTTTGCCTCCACTCCTCCACTGGCAAGCTTCATTCCACTTCCTCTCTACTCTGGCTCATCAAATGGAGTAAGGTGACACCTTTTATGTTACACCTGGGAGTACACCAGGTGGCTCATCAGGGTTAATTAGAAACCCAAAGTAGGGTTCTACAGCTCCGCCTGGAAGCACCCACAGACCCCAACAGGGCTATGCCAAACTCCAGCTCCCAGCATGCCCTGTGGGAATCTGTGGTGCCACAGCCACCCAGGAGGGCTGCCCTATAATGATCTGGAGAAGGCAGTGCTAGATGCTGGTGTTCCAGTCGAGTAATGGTTGTGGCCGCCCATCACAATGCACATATTGGTGTCAATGCTCCTTCACTCGGTTAGAGTTGCACTAAAATGGGACATGATATACCTGCTTCATCCTCAGCTGGTGTTACTTCAAAACACGGTTACGTAATTATGGACAGGCTAACCTGATCTATGTTTGCAAAATGGACATTGACGTCCAAGACTCTGTTTCTGATTTCCTTCAGGGTGATGGTATTTCTTTGCAAAACCAGGTTAATTATGGTGGACTCTTGCTTGTCTGTGATTTTCTGGCCTCTGCTACCTCTTGATGGCCGTCTTTCTGTACTGTGAAAAGTACACACACACATTATAGTATACACATTTTACTATATAGCTACGTAAAATGTAAGACAAAACATTGCCCTATAGTGTATATTTCTGTCAGCAGTGTAGATATCCATAGAAACCATAAAATTGTGGTATACTATAATTGCTGTAGAGAATACTGTAAACTTTCTCAAGTGGTTACTTACCTATTCTCTTCTTTAAAGGCCCAGATAACTAATAATAATAATAATAATAATAATAATAATAATAATAATAATAATAATAATTTATTACATTTATATAGCGCTTTTCAAGGCACTCAAAGCGCTTTACATACAAGGGGGGGGGATCTCCTCAACCACCACCAGGTGGTTACTAAGGGTAATGTGAAGCGGCTCAAATTTGGCTGGGTTTGCTGCCCAGCTTCAGTCCTCCTCTCACTCTTCCTCTGTGTTCTTGCTGCTCCTGTATAAGTCACTTGAAGCCTTTTTTGTACTCTGACACTTGACTGAATTGTTCTTCCAATTGAGTTTGCACAGGTGCAAAATGAGTGAAACTAATTTTTAATCAGGATGTGACATTTTGAGGGCCAGTACTTCTAAGTGAACAAAGTGTGCTAAATGATGCAACTTGTGTTCAGAGATTTACACAACTGTTATTTAGAAAGCTGTTGTAGTGAGAGCAAGGAAATTGTGCTTAGAGTTTATCAGTTTGAAGTCATGTTGTTGATACATGAGATTCACATTTTCAGAATTGTGTGTATAGTTTTATTTTTTGCATGTATAAAATGGGGAAAACTGTAAGAGATTAAATTATGGCTGGAACTAAAAAAGAAAAAAAAATATATTGTTCATTGTTAAAGATTACAGGATGGAGAGATTATTACAGTTTTTTTTCTGATGGCTTAAACCCTAACTGTGATTCTTATAGCACAATTTCTAAAACTATTAATACTTATAGCAAAACCACTCACTGAGTTTGCAAAACACACACTTTGCAAAACTGTAGGCACAATTCACTGTACAACACTCTTTTTGCAAAACTTTAAACACAACTCACTGCTTACACTCAATTACCAAATTTCCAACACACTCCTAGCAAAATTATACACATGTATGGCTATCATTAACACTATTTTGCCAACTGTCTGGCACACTTTCACATGTGAAAACTGTTTTAGATAATTAGTTCACTTTGCAATCAGCCTAAGCACTATAAATAAGCCACAGGTAAGCTGTCTATGTGGAGCACAAAGGAAGGAGCAGTAAGAGTGAGAAGAGTGAGAATCAGAGGAGGCCAAGGAGGCCGAGGGAGAGGACGTGGAGGTGAAGAAGTTGGAGGAAAAGGCAGAGGCAGAATGTTCACTCCAGAGCAAGAGACCCATATAGTGAACATGGTGATTGCCAATAATGCAATAAGACTGCGCAAATACAGCAGCGCATAATTGATAATGACACCATCTTTCAAAATATACACAGTGCAAGCATTTCTGCACTAAGTCGTACTTGCGCCACAGAATAAGAATGAAGCAAATTTACAGAGTTCCTTTCGAGAGAAACACAGAACATGTAAACCAACTGCGATATGACTATGTGCAGGTAAGCTATAGTGTCATTGGTTCTGAATTTGGAAGTGCATACTGTAGTGCTGTACATGGGCCTGATGTGTTGCATTTGTTTTGTCTTGTCCAGAGAGTGATGGAACTAGAAGCAGATGCCATGGGACATGAGCTACTTTTTGTAGATGAGGCCGGTTTTAACCTCAATAAAACCAGGAGACATGTGAAAACTGTTTTAGATAATTAGTTCACTTTGCAATCAGCCTAAGCACTATAAATAAGCCACAGGTAAGCTGTCTATGTGGAGCACAAAGGAAGGAGCAGTAAGAGTGAGAAGAGTGAGAATCAGAGGAGGCCAAGGAGGCCGAGGGAGAGGACGTGGAGGTGAAGAAGTTGGAGGAAAAGGACGTGGAGGTGAAGAAGCGAGAGGGTTAGAGGAAGTTAGAGGAAGAGGACAAGGAGGAGCAAGAAGAGGACGAGGAGGGGAAAGAGGAAGGGTAAGAAGAGTAAGAAATAGAATAACTGATGACATCAGAGCTACAATAGTGGACCATGTCATCAAACATGGGATGACCCTGAGGGAAGCTGGCCAACGGGTTCAGCCTAAATTGACCCGCTACACTGTGGCAAGCATCATTAGGACATTTCGAAATGAGAATCGGTAAGTACTTTGTAGTACTGCCATACTCTAATGAGAAACACAACAGTACCATACATGCAAAAATACTGAAATTGTTACTTTACAGAATTGCTAGACGTCCAGATGTTGGGGGCAGAGGCAGAATGTTCACTCCAGAGCAAGAGACCCATATAGTGAACATGGTGATTACCAATAATGCAATAAGACTGCGCGAAATACAGCAGCGCATAATTGATAATGACACCATCTTTCAAAATATACACAGTGCAAGCATTTCTGCACTAAGTCGTGTACTTGCGCGCCACAGAATAAGAATGAAGCAAATTTACAGAGTTCCTTTCGAGAGAAACACAGAACATGTAAACCAACTGCGATATGACTATGTGCAGGTAAGCTATAGTGTCATTGGTTCTGAATTTGGAAGTGCATACTGTAGTGCTGTACATGGGCCTGATGTGTTGCATTTGTTTTGTCTTGTCCAGAGAGTGATGGAACTAGAAGCAGATGCCATGGGACATGAGCTACTTTTTGTAGATGAGGCCGGTTTTAACCTCAATAAAACCAGGAGACGTGGCAGGAACATTATTGGACACCGTGCCATCATCAATGTCCCAGGACAACATGGTGGTAACATAACCATGAGTGCTGCTATAAGCCAAAATGGTGTTGTTCACCATCATGCAACCATAGGCCCATACAACACTGCACACATTATTGCATTCCTGGACACCTTACATGACATGCTCACTGTTCAGAGACCAGAGCATACCCGATATGTCATCATATGGGACAATGTTAGTTTCCATAGGGCTGCTTTGGTCCGCAACTGGTTTACAGACCACCCATCCTTCATTGTACTCAACCTCCCTCCATACTCTCCATTCTTAAATCCCATCGAGGAGTTCGTCTCTGCCTGGCGCTGGAAAGTGTACGACCGTCATCCTCATCAACAGGTAGCCCTTTTACAGGCAATGGAGGAGGCATGTGGAGATATTGACCAGGCATCATGTCAGGCTTGGATACGGCATTCAAGAAGATATTTTCCCTGGTGCCTTGGACTGGAGGATATCGCATGCGATGTGGACGAAATTTTGTGGCCAGACCCAGAAAGATGACATGATGTAGGCTGATTGTCTTTTTTTTTCCTTTTTTTTTTGTGAAATTACTATTTTGTGTTCTGACTTTGTCTTGGTTTTGATGAGTGTGAATAAATACCAATACTTGAAGTTTGGATCCTTGTATGTTTACATGACACTATGACAAAAGTATGACCTCAAATTTACATCTGTACACAGAGAAAGCAAAAGCCAGATGTGTTTTGTATTCATACCATCAGTGTGCAGTTGGCGCATTGTGTGCTTAGTAGATGATGGCTTGTGTGTACTGTTTAATACGAAAACATCATTTTTACGAAGGTGTGAAGAGTTAATCTAGCTGTGTTCGCTTTTGCAAGAGAACTACAATGTTTTGATAATTGGGTGAAAGGTTTTCTTATTTGTGTGTAGAGTTTTGCAAAAAAAGACAATAGTTACAAAAAATGTGCTTAAGCAATCAGAAAAAACTGTAATGGTAATATTAGTCACATGGAAAGTGCAACATATAAATTGTAAAAAATCCATTCAGTGTGACATAATATGAGAAAAGAAAATACCAATGAGGAAAGGGCTAACACAACATGTTGCAAGAAATGAAGATCCAAAAGAGGAAGGAAACTTTAAATATTTTTTTCAAGATTACAAATATCACGTAAGTTTTGGATTTGAAAAGACATAAACATTATGATTTACTAATACTAAAATGTTTATAATAACTGACTATATGTGAGAATTATATGTTCAAGACATATTTTTATCTTTACCCATTATTTTTCGTTACTAAGCCAGCTTGTATTTTGAGCACAGTGTATAAGGCTTTCCAGCTGGCAAGAAGCTGAAGGAACAGAGAAAGAGAAAAGGATGTCCAACATATTTGAGGACTTCTTCCCATGGGCACAATAGCTCCACATGCCACTAGAGGTCACTTTGACCTGCTGGACATTGGATCTACCTTATTGCTCAATGGTACCAGGTGAGGCTCTAGCTGGCCAAAACCCTGCCTTGGAAGTATATTTGGAAAATTGATGAAACTCTGCCCTATTGGGAACTTATTAAAATTGTGTGGTACTATTTCATTTAATTTTTGCAATTACTAATATTGTTTGTTGTTGTGCAAATATTTGTTACCAATTGTAACAGGCAGCCAGGACTCTTATCTGGACCAGGGGAAGGAGGTTGCACGGGGCAGTACTTCCCCCGGGACGATCGGGGGCAGCCCCATTAGCTTACTATGGTGCCATGGGTTTGGAGCATGAAAGCTCTACCTTGATGAGGCTCATTGCCACTGCCAGGGGATGTATGGAGAACATCTGAGTCCTAACCTGCAGATCTGTCGCCATACCCGGAGGTGCATCTAGAAGGAGATTGTGTAACAAATGGAGCACTTCTGGGTGCTCTATAAAAGGGGCCGCCTCACTCCATTCAGGGAGTCAGAGCTTTCTTGGTGGAGGAGGAGTGATGGCAATGAGCTACAGAGAAAAGAAAGGAAGAAGAAAAAGGAGAAGAAACGACTAGGTAGTATCACACACACGCACTTAGGAGGCAGTCAACAAACCCTGAGGTGAGTGATATAATGCAAGGTAAGGGGTTGATTTGGAGTGCCAATGCCTCTTTCTCTGTCTCTACAGAACAAAAGAAGACAAATCATAAACATACACACTCACCGACAACACCTCCGGTCTCTGAAAATGGATTCCTCAAGACAACTCCCGTGGATAATATCACTTTCCGGTCCATCAGTGATGGCATCACTTCATGCCCATCAGGATGACACCACTTCCAGCCCATCAGTAATGATGTCATTTCTGGTTCCTCAGGATGACGTCACTTTTAGCCCATCAGTGATGATGTCACTTCAGGCTCCTCAAGATGACGTCACTTCAGGTCCATCAGTAATAACATCACTTCTGGTTCCTCAATGATGACATCACTACCATTTCCATCGTCATTTCCTCAAAACTCATTTGCTGCATCCATTTTGTATATAAATGATCATCTCATCTCTGTATTCTGTCAAATGTTTTGTTTTTTTCATCAAATATTGACCGCATTTCTATTTTGTCCAATGGACATTATACACTCACCTAAAGGATTATTAGGAACACCTGTTCAATTTCTCATTAATGCAATTATCTAATTAACCAATCACATGGCAGTTGCTTCAATGCATTTAGGGGTGTGGTCCTGGTCAAGACAATCTCCTGAACTCCAAACTGAATGTCAGAATGGGAAAGAAAGGTGATTTAAGAAATTTTGAGCGTGGCATGGTTGTTGGTGCCAGACGGGCCGGTCAGAGTATTTCACAATCTGCTCAGTTACTGGGATTTTCACGCACAACCATTTCTAGGGTTTACAAAGAATGGTGTGAAAAGGGAAAAACATCCAGTATGCGGCAGTCCTGTGGGCGAAAATGCCTTGTTGATGCTAGAGGTCAGAGGAGAATGGGCCGACTGATTCAAGCTGATAGAAGAGCAACTTTGACTGAAATAACCACTCGTTACAACCGAGGTATGCAGCAAAGCATTTGTGAAGCCACAACACGCACAACCTTGAGGCGGATGGGCTGCAACAGCAGAAGACCCCACCGGGTACCACTCATCTCCACTACAAATAGGAAAAAGAGGCTACAATTTGCACGAGCTCACCAAAATTGGACAGTTGAAGACTGGAAAAATGTTGCCTGGTCTGATGAATCTCGATTTCTGTTGAGACATATAAATGGTAGAGTCAGAATTTGGCGTAAACAGAATGAGAACATGCCTTGTTACCACTGTGCAGGCTGGTGGTGATGGTGTAATGGTGTGGGGGATGTTTTCTTGGCACACTTTAGGCCCCTTAGGGCCAATTGGGCATCGTTTAAATGCCACGGGCTACCTGAACATTGTTTCTGATCATGTCCATCCCTTCATGACCACCATGTACCCATCCTCTGATGGCTACTTCCAGCAGGATAATGCACCATGTCACAAAGCTTGAATCATTTCAAATTGGTTTCTTGAACATGACAATGAGTTCACTGTACTAAAATGGCCCCACAGTCACCAGATCTCAACCCAATAGAGCATCTTTGGGATGTGGTGGAACGGGAGCTTCGTGCCCTGGATGTGCATCCCACAAATCTCCATCAACTGCAAGATGCTATCCTATCAATAAGGGCCAACATTTCTAAAGAATGCTTTCAGCACCTTGTTGAATCAATGTCACATAGAATTAAGGCAGTTCTGAAGGCGAAAGGGGGTCAAACACCGTATTAGTTTGGTGTTCCCAATAATCCTTTAGGTGAGTGTATAGGGCAATTCCTCAACTCTTTCTGCATGAATTTATTTTATTACAGTAGTTATTGTGCTTGTACACTGTACTGTGCTGCTGGGGGGAATGAAAAAATGCCTCCCCATGCATAATAAACATGTGTTGTGTGCTGGAAATTGAGCTATGTGTCTGTTGTGTCAGGGGTTTGGGGAACTCTGTACCCCCTGGTGTCCACACAATGTTTTTGTAAGGTTGTGCCAATATGTTGCCAATGCCATTTAATGTTTTTCTATTGGCACTGTCATTTTGTGCGTTATCTTTATATGGCACTGCCATATTGTTTATAGTAACAACGCCTATTTGTAGGGACGTGGCCTGACAACACTGCAGCTTGTAATGTCATCATGCCACAGCTATAAAAGATGGCAGGATGCTGAGAAAGGTGTCAAAACTTTGAAACAATCCTTAGGAAAATAAAAACAATTTTTGATTTATTTAAAGAAGTAATAGGGTTTTGTTCAGCTATGACAATGATTTAGTTTCATATACCAACTAACATCAAAGGTCTGGTTTAAACAATAACTCTTGAATCTCATGTTTGAACTTTATTTGTTTTCCTAGGTACTCTTTTGATTTTTTTCCTTTTAACACCATTAATTTTTTATAGGTCAATTCAATAATTTGTCTGGACAAGCCAAGTCCAACAAAATTTTAACCGACCCCAGAAATACCCCCTCAATGTAAAGGCTGGTTTCTGCAAGAAACATGGTGGAGCTGAAATAGACAGGTGAGTTTTGTAGTTGATTTATGTTTTGGCTTCAATTGATGCAGTTCTTCTCATACTTGGAATTTGTGAACATGTATTTGTTACTGTTCATAAATATTATGATTCTGATAGGGGCATCTTGGATAATGGTTTTCACAGGTGCAGCCTTCTTGTGGTGGTGTTTAATGGCTGCAACCATTTTGTTTGTAGCATCATGTGGAACTTGTTTAGATGAAGGTGTGAAGCATTCAGTATCCAGGCATCGGATTGATTTCCTTTTTTATTTGCAAACATTTCTCTTTAGCATAGTGGAAGATAAAATGTACTTTAGAGAAGATTTTAGTGTAAGGACTTTTGTTTTGGTTTTCAAATGGTTTTGCACCTTTGCTCTCTGACCCGTGAATGTGCCTTCACTACAATGCAGCCAGACCGTTTTCATGCATGAATGATTTCTTTAAAGTTACCTGCACATTAATGGAGATGGAATGATACACAAAAAGTGAGTGTCAGGTTCTTGACATTTTAACGTTATTTTACTCTTTTAGGTGTATTCACATAAAATTAACAAAAAAAGTTATTGTCATGTCTATCATCAGGCCATGTCTTATTCACATGAAACAACCCGGTGGACTGATTTTGTTGACATTTTGTGCACTTATTATTAAGTGAATTTTTTTTACAAAGATTGATTTTGGGCTACATATTTCGAAGAGAGCATGCTGTACAAAATGTTGAAATTGAAAAGATCCTATTTAAAGAAAGTATAGGAGAATTTTCACAACTGTTTGTCTTTGTGAATTTCCCATTGGGATTAATAAAGTACAGTATTTATCTATCTATCTATCTATCTATCTATCTATCTATCTATCTATCTATCTATCTATCTATCTATCTATCTATTGTCACACACGTGCACATGGGAGGCACCTAAAGGGCTTGAGTAAGGGCAGTTCCGAGACATACTGGGATGTGGCAGAGTGCACTGACTTTTTTTCTCCCATGCCTGCAGACCATTCACAGGAGATTCTACCTGGTCCTCTTGATGTCACATCCGGGACCGAGCCAATGGAAGGAGACCTTGTCGGCTCCGGCCCCAGTGATGTCATGTCTGGGCTCGCAACAATGGCAGAAGATCTTCATGAGCCCGACCCCTTTGACTTCACTTCCTGTCTTCCCCCTTAAAAGCCTCCACCTTTTCCCTCAGTTCTGTTTTGGACTCAGTTTTGTGCACAGCAGTGCTGTATTCATTTGATCGACTTTGCAGCCAGGAAATCAATTATACGGGTGGCTGCCCCAAACCTTTTCATGACTCATATGTCTGGTTTTTGCGACACTATCTATCTATCTTAAAACAGAAAAATTCTTTATTAAGTCAATTACTGATTAATTTGCTGTTTCAAATTTATCTTAAGAAGGGTTGTTTCAACTTTCCCCTCTTTTACACCCAACAGATGCTTCAGGCAGCAAGAAAGACTCCCCAGTACTACTTATTGAAATGCCAACAGAGCTGCACCTGCGAACATAAACTCATCGTCACATCAGAGGCTTGAGAGAACCCCTACAACACCAAATCCGCCATCAGCTGCTCATGAGGGAGTGATGAGTGAACCCCTTCTTGCATTTGACAAAATTACAGAAATGTTGGGGAACTGTGACAAACTCCACAAGATGGATTAAAGTCAATGGGGATGGAGGAACTGATCTAGTTTTAAGTAACTTACAATAGTGCAAAGGTGCTTTAATTGTCCCAGAGGGCTACAAAGGCATCTGCCAATTATGCTGGAACAATTATTGTTGCCAAAAATGTGTGCTGTGAGGCAGCAGTGCTAATCATTGTGCCACTGTGCCTCAAACAACAAAAGACACACAAAAAGCATAACCATAAGCAAAATGCATCAAATGGCCACAAACTAACAAAAACTAAAGATATATATACATATATATACTAGGGGGCTTTGCCCCCTGCTCACTTCACTCGCCAACCCCTAAGTCCAGCGCTACGTGACAGCCACTTTGTTTCTCTGCCACTCGCATATGTGGATTTCACTTTCACCAAACAACAAATCTTTTAATTCTCACGGATACGCCTCTTCATTGGGAAGAAACACTACTTTTCCCTGATGGCAACACGAATTAGACGGTCTTTTTAGTACTTCCATTATCTCTAACCGTTCTGCATGTGTATCACACCAATGTTGTTGAATTTTTTACAACGTTCTACTTTGTCATCTACTCTTTGTCTTTTATTTCCAACCCTAGGCATGGTTAAATCTCTTTTCACAAAGTCTCGTCTCACGGGATATGAAAGTATCTTTCTGAAAAAGTCACATCTCGTCTCGTCCCAGGATTTTTATATATATACAGTTATACCTTGAGATCTAAGAGTTCTTGAGATCTCTGAGTTTAATTCGTTCCTTGACTGAGCTCGTAAGTCAAAATGCTTGTATGTCAAGTCAATTTTCCCCATTGAAATTAATTGAAATGAGATTAATTCGTGCCAGGACTTCCCCCATGGACCCACCTCTTCCTGCACACCACCTATAAAAGCCTCGCACCTCTCCTCCCAATTCAGTTCTATTTGGACTCACAAAGTTCCAGTCTTGGAGCTCACATTTGCTGTGGGATGAAGCAGCAGCATGAGACTGGCTTGATCCATTGTTTGAAGTCCCAGCTGCAGCTAAAATATCTTTTTTGTTTCCAATCTTTGTTCAGATGCTTTGCACTTTTTCTTACATGAAGAAGTCAGAAATAATAATAAATCTTTTGTTATCACTATTATTTCACAGGGTTGCTATTAAGGCTGGTTTTGGATTGTAGCTCCAGCAAATGGCTATCTATGCATTGCCCCATCGTTTTATTTGAAGTGTTTATTTGATTACATTCAGTTTTGGCATGCTTAATGCATGGTCTTGAATCAAAATGCAATAAATCAGAGCAGCCACTTAATGAAATGCAATACATTTGCTTTGCTTTTACTTATGACACATAATCTACAGACATATTGCATTTAAAACGGGCATAACTGCTGTGTGTTGCAGTGAAAAGTAATTGATTATTTGGTTGATATGTCTTTAATTATTACGCAATAAATCTGTAACAAAATGTTAAGCATCACTTGCATATGTATTGCATTGCAATGTAGTTAACACATTGGATTATAGTGAATTTTGTAACAAATGATCTTCCAAACTGTTTAGTCCTACAACTGTAGAATTTCCCCAACCAAAGTTCTTATGTGATATTTTGAAGAATATTATAATAAGTAGTCAATACAAAGCTCCTCAGTTATTCAGTAGAGTTTAAATTGAGGAAAGGGGACTAAATATTGGTTCAGGAGGGAATCGTGCAGCTGCATGTTCAATCAGACCTCGTTAATTGGAACACAGAAGGAAGAATTTACCCAAACCATGCATTGTTGTCAGTCATTAAAGAATCTGTGGACATTAAAAAAAAAAAAAAATCTTAATTAATTTTGTTCCGGCTCCCTATAAACCTACATTGTACTGAACAGGTTAGATAACTGGTGAAGGGATGGACTCTTATCTATTTTTGCTATCTACAAGGCAAAATCCAACCCTGGATGAGACGCCAGCGCACACTAACACAGGCACATCAACAGTTAACTTATTTTAAACTTATGGATGTGCTCCAACCCCATAACCCTGAGATTTGTTAGGTGGGTTTAAAATGTTTATGTAAGCTTATAGGGTCATTATTTTCAAGTGTTGAGACTACAGTGAAATTCTTATGTGTATGTGCTAATTCTGCACCTTATCCTAAAATGTCTGTCTTTTCCTACCTGACAAAAAAATCTCAGAACATATTTTTCATAAACTAGCAATAAACTATACTGATGATATTAGATATTAGATTATTGGATATTATTAATCTTTTTTTGGTGTGTACCTTTTCGTTATAAATCATTTTATTGGGTTTTGATAGAACAATATATTACAATAAAACACTAGTATACACATTAGTATAATACTAATAATAAAAATAAAAATAATAATATTATTTTTCGGTTTTGAAATATTAATTTCTACATGATCATATTCTTGTCACTCAAAACAAAAATGACTGCATTATTTTACAAAGGTATTACATTATTTTTCAATAATTATTGTACAAATGTTTTTCATTTTCATGCAAAAGATATTGCCTGGTTGTATTAGATTGAAGGCTTTCAGGTCTTTAGCTTCTGATCTGAGGCATCCAGCCCTGATCTCCTGAGACACTGCCCCTTGCCCTGTCATATGATGTCTGTAGTCCAGCTCCAAATCCTCAATATCCTAGCCTACCTACCTGCCATTATTACACTGCGCAAAATCAGTGGACAACGTGTGCTAAACTACAAGGAGACAGGGGAGAACCATGGACAATGAACTTGGGAGAATTACCTGAGGACTTACCCTGGGTGGTGAATTCCAAGTCATTTAACAACAGTTTTAACATAGGGGCGCTAAGCAGGTTGGTTCTTGCCTTACACTCAGTGCTGCTGTGATTATCACAGGCTTCCATGTGACCCTAAACTGTGCGGATTAAATTCACCCATCAGCACATTTGGTTCTGTTCTTGTCACTTGATTGCATGCAATGCACATCCTTCATTTTTCCCCTCACTAGCCATAATAGAAAGTCTGCAGCATGTACATGCACAATGGTACCAAGTAATATCTTTTGCATAATAACAAAATACTTATGTGAAAAACACTGTGATTACTGGGAAATACCACAATAATTTTGAATAATAATGCAGTAATTATTGCCAAATAACTCAAAACTACAAAGAGTACATACAAATAAATATATAAATTGGATTCAGAAAGTATTCAGGCCCCATTCACTTTGTTTTCCTGGGAGCAAAGTTTTGAACCACCAGGACTCTTCCTAGAGTTGGCCGTTCAGCCAAACTGAGTAACTGAACAAGATAGGCCTTCATCGTGGAGGTGGCCTAGAACCCAAATGGTCACTCTAACAGTTGTTAGGGGAGAATATGTCGGAAGGACAACCATCTTCCTAGTGCTCCATCAATCAGGCATTTATGGTAGAATGGCTAGACGAAAACCACCCTTGAGTAAAAGGCAAATGACAGCCTGCTTGGACTATGAGAGCATGAGGAAAAAGATTCTCTTGTCTGATGAGATAAAAGTCGAACCTTTTGGGCAAAACTGTAAGCACTACATCTGTCGACGCTGAGAAACAGCTCTTCACGTGTATAAATACCATCCCACAGTGAAGTTTTGTGATGGTATTATGCTATGGGGGTGCTTCTCAGTAGCAGGGACAGGGAGATTGCATGGACCAGAAGGAAGGATCAATCCAGCCAAAAATAATAATAAAACTTCTTTGCATTTATATAGCACTTTTCTCACTATTAAAAGAGCTCAGCAATTGCAGGTTAAGGGCCTTGCTCAAGGGCCCAACAGAGCAGAGTCCCTTTTGGCGTTTACGGGATTTGAAACAGCAACCTTCCGAGTGCCGGTGCAGATCCCTAGCCTCAGAGCCACTACTCCACCAAAAACACAGAAGCCCCTGAATAAACCCTACTCCAGATTGCAGGCAACCCCAGACTTAAACCCCATCTGCAGAGAGACCTGAGGATGGTAGATAACAAACACGTCCTATCTAATCTAATGGTGCTTGAGAGGATCTGTCAGGTAGAAGGGAATTAACTACCCAAATCCAGGTGTGTAAAGCTTGTAAAAGCTGTAACTTCTGCCAAAAGGGCTTCCACAAAGTATTTAAGGGTCTGAATACTTATAGAAATTAGATATTTCCATTTTTTTAAAAATTGTAAACATTTCTGAAATTATGTTTTCACTTTGTCATTATGGGTTATTAAGTGTAGATTGAATTTGAATTTGAATTGAATTTATCAATTTACAGTTAAATGTACAACACAATAAAATGTGTAGAATGTGAAGGGGTCTGAATACTTTCTGAATTATACTTCTAAATGTATACTGTCTGTAAATAAAGTAAAACTAAAAAGTTTAAAATCTAACATTGTTCTGCAGGTTGAAAAAATGAGTGTTGTCCAAAAAAGTTTTTATGTCCTAGATGCGTCCCATTTGAGAAAACTTAATTTACTCCAGGCTAAGATAATATAACATACTCAAGTTCAGGATATCACTACAGCTGAGGTAGATAAGTCAGCATGTGACAAAAGCCAGGCCATTACAGTTGTGTTAATGGGTGCATATTGCATCTGGAATAATTCCAAAAATAGCAATTAGTGAATGAGGGTCTACTGAACTTCTAAAAAGATGACAAGTATGGCTTGATTTGAAGTACTTTTGAGCAATGAAAGGCTAGTGCTTGGCGGCATCACTTGCAGGTGGGATCTAGGCCTAGACAGACTTTAGATAGTTTGAGCTTGCAAAGTGATATATGGTTTATAATTTTTACATTGTATTAGTTCTTTATGGCAAGCACACATTTTACAAGAATGTCATTTTGGAGAATGGCTTTCTGTTCATTGTCTGCCATTGCTTAATTAAAATCTAGCCCTCAAAGCCATTTTAGTGAAGCAAACTGAAGCTTTGCAGGCTTGGATATGTGCCAGAATGAAACTTGGGCTCTGGCTTTGGGCCCTCTGATTGTTCATAGATTTTTTAGCTGACCCATCTCATTTCTTTCTATTGCTGGATGTTATCAGTTGTGCTAAGGTCACATGATAGATTGATAGATAGATAGATAGATAGATAGATAGATAGATAGATAGATAGATAGATAGATAGAATGGGAAAACATAGCTTTTACAGGGGCTCAACAAATATAACAAACAACTACAACTCCCACGAACACACACACAAATTATAAAGACAACCTCTGACTTCACTAATGATAAGAGAGCTTTCACAGTGGGGCATTATGCAGGCGTATTGCCGCAGGTGCAAAGGAGCCCCCGTAGTGTTTCTTTACATACTTCTGCTGAATAATTCGGTGTCTTAAAGTACTCAGTGATAATGTATGAGAGAGAAGACATGCAGCATTTTTCAACATAGCCATCAGTCTGGATTTATTCTCTCCTTATAGATTTTAATAGATGTCATGTTTGAGTTGGACATAACAATACTAAAGTATTGGAAGCTAGGCAGAATGCATAAAAACGTTTTAAAGTCTTATAAAGTGTAAAACTCTAAAAGCACATGGAATGCTAAGACTTAACATATTTGAAACCAGGAAATGGAAATTAATGAAAAGAAAATTAATGAAAGAGACATTTGAAAAGCCAACATAAAACTAAAATCAGTTAGAACTGACTGACAGGGTTTTTAATTTGGCGTCAGAAAGAAAATTTTGTGGGAGAAGAAGAAAACGGACTCTTTGTAAATTGCATCCTTTGAAGGAAAAAAAAATGTTACAAAAATATCTTCCCACAGAGAGAGATATTGTAAATTTTATTTTTCATGTCTGGAAAAATGCTTGGCATCCCCCCTAACAACTGTGGATTTCATTATGCGTAATGCAGCATGAGATAAAATGCGTCGTTTTAAATCTGAAGCATCGTCTGAGTTAATAATGCACTGCTTGCTCCTTAGGAAGTGTTATGTGCCCATAAAATCTGTCATCCACAGAAAACACTTTCTTTAAAGTTGGATACAAATACGTTAATCAATATAAATTTCAAGTCAAATATTTACTTTTGGAAATAAAGTTCACACCCTCCCTTTTTGCAAACAAATCATATTTGTTTTCTTCGAATCATCAAGTTGGGATTTTGACTTAACCTAAACAATTTGCTTAAACTTATGTCTTGTATATATACATTTTGAATCATTTGGCAAAAAACACTTTTGTCTCTTAAGAGGGTTAACTTTAAGAGCACAAGTAAAAGGTGGGTTTTCAAAATATGCACATTGGTAAAGATGCACCATCATATCAGATTATTCTTTGCATATTTAAAGTCATAAATTACAGTATGTCTCAAACTGGTAATCTGGTGGTTTAGCAGCATTTGGCCTTAAAGCAGCCAATTCTATCCTCACCAATGACTTGTTATATGGCCCAGGATACGCCATTTAATCTGTCTGTGTTCTAACAATAGAGTTTTATACTGCAAAGGGACTTGTTTGCTTTTAACTCACTATTGAAAGTATTTTTTTATGCAGGATTACTTCTTAATTTGGGCCCTTCTTTGCTGTGATTTCACCTTTAATAATTTACAAATGTGTATGTGTTTTTACTAATGCTACATTGATTGATATTTGCATTTCACATTATTCTCAAAGTGGATTTATGCTATGTATGAATGTGGAGATGTTTTTGTACAACTAGATGTCGGGTTGATTTCTTTGATGGACCAGAACTTCGCTGTCATTTGCTTTTTCATTATTAGAAATCTCACTGGTTGTAGCTTACATGAAAAGTTGTAAATCACAAATAATTTGGTCCAGTATTGTCAGTGTGGTTCTCTTTTTTGCCTCCACTGTTGATTCCCTGGGGCATTACTGGGTTACCGCCAAAACATGTAGTGAAATTCAATGGTTCACACTCATTGTTTGTTAAATTCCTGTACCGAGTTTCTTTACACACAACAGTCTTAGGTTGGGAAAAGGATAAGATGTATGAAAGATCTGTGACTATGTATAACCAATGGACTTTCTGTTTGTTTAATAGATGAAGTTTTTATCTTACTATGCCATATGCTCTTAAGAAATTGTGTAATTTAGTTCCTCACTACAAAATCATCTGCTGTTTTAAAACACTGCATAAAAAATTCAAGCTCATTACAGATGTACAGTAGGTCTCTCATTTCAGGATCCAGGGTTACAGACATTTTTCCAATGTTTACCCTTACAAAACAGACATATTTTAAGTTTTGACCTCATTGATGAAAACTCTCAAGCAAGTCGAAAATATAATACACATGACTGTCTAAGTCCCTTGCAGTTCTAAATGCAAATTAATATTGTGTGTCTTACTTAAGGCTGTTGTGAACTTTTGCCTGCTTGACCCTGTAACTTCAGTGCTTTGGTCACAAATAACCTAAGGCAGCACATTCCTGGGAATTCCTGGGAATCACACTAAATACTTTAAGTGTGAAACTATCTGGCTTGTGCTCGCAGCTCTGACATTTATTAACACAACACCAGGGCCGTGTCACTCAATGGTTTGCATGTGTGAAAGGAGCTAATGTGTGGGCCTTAGCAAGTCATTTAACCTGCTTCATGTAAAAATATATACATTTATAGGGGTGTGCAACAGTAGGTTTACAGTTGTTTGTGCAGAAAAAGGTAGACAGGTTATAACTGCTACACAAAAGCACAATTTAATAATAGTAATAATAAGAAGAAGACAAATAATACAAATAAACAATACAATAATTAATCACAACTGTTAACGTACTTTTGCCCACCCCTGTATATATACATACACACACATATATACACATACTGTACATATACACACATACAGTATATTGTTATCTTTTTACTTTGACCTGGAGATGTCAATACATAGCCAATGTGTCCCTCCTGGACTGATTTTTCCATCTATTCTAACCTGTTGCAATCATTTGTGATAAGCTGCGATTTTATACATTTTTTTAAAGTGAAATTACCATTCTTGTTTACTTCTCACGAGCAGTAATGAAATAATTCTTTTCTATGAGAAATATTATCAAGTTCAGATCTATGTCACAAATGAAACATTAGTCTGAGGAAGGTAAATAAAAAAATAAATAGCTGCATATGGAAAAAATGGTTAAAGTAAAGAGAGCTTTCTGTTTTGAAGAACTCAGAAATCGCTCAAGTTAAGCCATTTTTAAAAGCACACAAGCACTTTCTACGCTGATCTCCTTTATAAATATATTTTAACAATGTACTGTTATAGTTGCTTAACATGGTTCATCACTAAAGTACAACAACCTTATTATCACATTTGGAATAGTTATGTGAATTGCAAACTTACCTTTTATTATATCGCTATAGTTTGATTTTGAAGAGGCAGATGAGAATGTAACTAAAAGTCTTACATCGGCTACTTTAAGATGCTTTTTTTCCTTTTAAAGTGTAGATCATACTAAAACATGATAACAGGAAGCTATTTATTGTCTTTACATCCTTTAATGGGTATATCATTTTTATAGTCTTATTAGTTTTCTCATATTAAACTTCTTTAAAATATGGAGCAAAAGCAGGATATCTGGTTTACATGTGATGTTCCATTAATCCCCGTTTTGTATGATTCCCTCCTGACTGTAAATCCTTTTTCTGGTTCTCCACATGGGGATGCTGTTCATTCACTCTTAGCACAAACCTTGCCCATCTTCAACACAGTCTGCCATAAGAGGCGTCTCTTTTCCAGTTTTTGTGCCTAAAGAACACTGCAGTATTCAGTTTAGTCTCACTGTGCATTGCTCATTAAAACAATTTCTGAATTTATGTGCTGAAATTGTGAAGATACAAATTTAGAGCAGAACGTGTCTCTGCTTTAAGGAGTTACAACACAACGTCTTCACTGCCAGAGACTGGTAGTGACTTGTACATATTCACCTAATCCTAGTCTCATGATGTTTGATAAATAGCCAGTAAATACTAATTTGATTTAATTTAACATTAATCATACTTGCCCCTACCACACCACTGCTATCCTTGTCACTTCTCGTCTGGATTATTGCAATTCCCTTTTCTTTGGTCTTTCTCGCAGTTCTCTTTATAAGCTTCAACTGGTCCAGAATTCAGCTGCCCACATCATTACCAGAAGCCCCTCTATTCACCATATCGCTCCCGTTTTGCAGCAGTTTCACTGGCTTCCAGTTCAGTTCCGCATTCAATTCAAAATTCTCCTACTAACTTTTAAGGCTATCCACAACCTTGCCCCTCCATATCTGTCCGACCTCCTCTATGTTGCCATTCCCTCGTGTACCCTTAGATCCTCTTCCTCCATCCACTTGACTGTCCCCTTCTTCCTTCTTACCACTATGGGGAGCACAGCATTCAGTTGCTCTGCTCCCCAGTTCTGGAACTCATTACCATCTGAACTTAAAAATATTGAATCATTTTCACTTTTCAAATCTAAACTTAAAACTCATTTGTTTAAGGTTGCTTTTTCTCTTTGATTACAATTGCTCTGTCTGATTTTAACTTTTGTATTTTACTTTTGTTTATAATGTGGGTTTTATCTATTGTTCGGTGTCCTTGAGTGTTTAGAAAGGCACCTACAAATAAATAAAATGTATTATTATTACTAGGATCCTGAGGAAACAGGATAGAGAATAGCCACTACATTGGTTCTTTATCTTTTTGTTTCTGCTAAAGCAAGTGCGTAAGATAGACCCCAACTAAGTAGACAGAAAAAAGATCAGCTACAGATGGTGCAAGAACAAACAGATGCCAAGATGCACTATTTGAACCTTAAAAGGTCCTCGCCTCTACACATACAACATTAAAAATAGAGAAACTCCTTTCCTGAAGCTAGTAATTACTGGCCATTTTTTTGCAGACTATGGCATTGATGACCTTTAAGTATTTTCCTGTTTAACTGTGAAGTACTGGATACAGGAAGAATGGCTGTATCTGTTCACAGCTGCTTTGTTCTTAATCTGCAGGTACACTGGTACACAGCCTCTTTAGGTGTTACTTAAACTGCAATCACTATTTTTATTAGGTTTACCTTATGAATCATCCTTTAGAGCAGGTTTCCCTAAGACATGAACGACAACATAAAACTCTACTGTACTCTCTATTAGCATTGGTTTAAAATAGGAGTAGTAAAATATTTCATTTTTTAATGTTGTTTATCTCCTGCTGTGTACTAGAGAGTAGGATAGCATAGTAATTAGTGCTGCTGCCTCACAAGTCTAGCATTGTCCTGGGTTCAAATCCGGCACCTGTTCATTGTCCCTGCGCAGTCTGCACTACATCTACATACTTTTTTTTCCAAAATCCCCAAAAATGTACACATTTGGATATTTTTCAGCATTTCTTTTGCCCGGTGCGATTTTGGCAGTAGAGCTACATCCTGCTTTATGCCTCCATGTCCCTGAGCTAACCAGGCTTAACAATGCTCTGTTACATGAAATCATTAGAGAGCACAAATGATGCACAGATGTCTTCTTTTTTAGGAGTAGGTTGTATCAGGTTGTTGGCAAAATATTTCTTAATTTCTTTCTTATTTATATTTTATTATATTGTTTGATTATAGTACTCTGTATGAAAGCTAAGACCCTACTTGACAATTGCAGATTAGGTTTCCTGTGTTTTAAACTGGTAATTTGATCCATTTCTCAAGTTCATTAGCCGGTGTTGCTGATATTGGCTGAGGTAACAAGGCTATTCATTTTAGGTATAGATTTTACTTTGCACTACATGGGTGGGACTGTTTTTATGGTGTGCTTTATTGTGGATTTTTTTAAACACAAAATGATTTGTTTATTTTAACCTACAGAGTGAGAATGTGACACCTACTGTGTTTTTTTTTATATCGAGTTGTTATATGCACCACCTAAAACTGAGATTTTACCAGTAAATCGGTAATGAGGTCAAATTTGCCTCTGTGCTTTCTAATAAAGCACATCCAGGGAATGTTCCTGTGTTGTGACCGATGCTTGCTGAGAGAGGCTCCAGCATCCCTGCGACCCTGGCCTGGACAAGTGGGTTTGCAAAACAGATGGATGGTTTTTAATAAAAAATGATTTACAATTGATCCCAACCATATTTTACATAAAAGTACGTATTTGTTAAAGTGGGATTTTGCGTTATTGGGATATGCATGAAGAGCAGGGCTTCCTATTATGTAAAACCAAAATGGGATAGCTGCGCCACAGGCTAATAACCCTATTTGGAATAGCACATCACACAAAACTCTGACCACATTTCTTTTTTACCAACAAGTTCCTGACTCACTCACTTCAGGTCATTGCAAGAGGCTGAGTTTAAGGAAGCCGAAAAGTCACTTTAGGGGTCAGGAGAGGACTGGAGAAGGCCCTGAGGCTATCTTCCAGTGCATCACAGGGTCAGACATCCATAAGCACTTCATTTCCATGTGGCAAATAGTTGGATAAAATAATCCAATACATTTAGCAGATGTCTTTCAAGTGGCAATTTCTCATGTTAGAGTAAATTATAAATTACAATTATTCACATAGCCATTTTAAAATGATTACACGGCTAGATTAAGTGATACCTGCAAAGTCATGCAGTAAGTCACAAGCAAAGATTAAAGTGAGAGGAAGAACAACCAACTATGTCTCTTTGCTCTTCAAACTAGCTTTAAGAATGATTCTCCACTTGTCTGTGAAGCAAAAATCATGTTTCCACTGTTTTGTCTGAATGTCATGGGTTGACAGTGTCAAAGCGGCATTGTTACTTGTGGAAGATAACACATTGAGGCAGAAATGTGATTTGAATCAAATTCTTAAGGTTGTTAGTTATATTCCACTTTCCACTAGGCTCCCTAAGGACTCTAAGTGGAGGCATGCATCATAAGGTGACCCACCGCAGAGAACAAATTGGGCTCTGAACTCTGTATAGGGTCCTGTACTAAACATGCATATGTCCTTGTAATAGCGTGACATCTCATTTTCAGTCAAAACTAAACAGGTCAATGAGCAGGGTTACGTTCAGCCATTAAGCAGTTCTGTGGTTGTTAATGGGACACTATGTTTCAAAGCTGTGATGAGAAAAAATGGCAAAAACAAAGGGTTAAAATAAAAAAGAAAGGCTGTCTTTATACTTGCCAACGTTCTCAGATGCCAGCAAAACAACATCATTTAAAACAATTCTGAACAGCATATCATCAGCTGAGTTTCAAATGCCTTGGGGCTGCATATCTCATGTTTTTCACAAGACATATGCCACCACGATTCAATTCAACTCAATTCAGTTGATTTTTGTATAGCGCTCTTCACTGAGTTCAGGCGCAGAGTGCTGTGACAAGTTCTCAGCTAAAATGCATGTATAAATGATAAAAATATAATGAACAAAAATAAACAAAAGAAAATACAAAAGACTTTCAATAACCTATACATGCAAACTCATTGCTACAGTGCATAGTATTTACAGTTGATTTCAGTTCTGAGCAGCTGCTTAGGTGCTTAAATTCTGATTTACTGTAATAAAACACAATTAGAATGACTTCAACAAATTGTTTGCACATTGGCAGTGTAGACAGGGGGTCTTTAAATGCTAAAGAATGTTTTAGGAAAACCTTAAATATTAATGAACCTATTCCAATGGGTCAAAAGTGTCAGCAAGATGAGACCCAGTTAGTTTAAGTAAATACGTTTAATGCTCTCATCATTGTGTGCAATATACATAAACTACGTAGATTTTTGTAATTATGAAATACCACTGCGTTCAGACAGATTGGTTTGTTTTCCTTATCTAGCTAAATATTATACCTGTCGGCTGGTAACATTTTAAGTTTTATATGCATATTGTTTATTTAAAAAGAGCTTAAAGAATAATTGAACATTTTGTGGAGTAAGTGTTTGTGCATATAATGAAAAAAAAGGAAAAAGAATAAAATGGCATGAGGATTTTTATTTTAATTCCAATAACTGCAGTAAAATCAATGTCATTTTTGAACACCTCGAGAGCAATAAAGATAAAGTTAATAGAAAATTGTTCAAAAACTGTGATTGTTTAACTTTTGTTTGATTTTTTTGATTGTTTTATACATACATTCTCATATCCACTTAATCCAGTCTGGGGTCATGGGGGGCTGGAGGCTGTCTTAGCAGCATCAAACAAAGGGGCAGGAAGCGCGCCAGTCAAATCACAATGTTTAGGAGTTTACAGATTGGTAAATTGTATATTAGCACTGCCTTATTTTAGGATTAGGTTTAGGTTTAGATTACTTTTAGGAGGAGTTTCATTATTAATTTGATCGTTAACTGTTAATTTCTAAATTGTTTTAAAAACACGTGTACATGCTTATGTGGCTGTCCAAATAAAGAATGTGATTTTCACCCATTAAAAAGCTATTCATTATGTGTGAAGTTAAAAGAATCTTTGATTATGCATTTTTTAATTTACATTGGGGAAAAGAATCCAAGATTGATAATTCACTTTTTAAACAAATATTTATGTGGTGCTTTGACAGTATATGGCCAGTAGTATGTGGAAACCCCTCCAAATGAGTGAGTTTCAGCTGCCCATTGTTAGCAGGTGCATAAAATCAAGCGAATAGCCATGCAACCTCCATTGACAAACGCTGGCACGAGAATATGTCGTACTGAAGAGCTCAGTGACTTTAGACATTGTACTTTGACACAGTACATTACATTTCTGCTCTGCTACACCAGCCCCGGTTAATTGCGAGTGCTCTAATTGTGAAGTGGAAGCGTGTTAAAAACAACAGTTCACGCATAAAGTGATAGGTTACATACACTCACAGAGTGGGGACGCTGAGTGCTGAAGTGTAAATTAGTATGAAAATTGCCTATCCTCTGTTGCATCATGTACAAAAGATTTTCAAACAGTCTGTGGAAGTAGCATTAGCACAATAACTGTGCATTAGGAGCTTCATGAAATGTGTTTCCATGGCCAAGCAGCTGCATAAAAGCCTCAGATCACTATGCACAATGCCAAGTGTTCAGCTGGTCTGGTGTAAAGTACGCCACAGTTGTACTCTGGAGCAGTAGAAATGTGTCATCTGGAGTGGTGAATCACACTTCACTATCTGGTAGCCTGAAGGATGAATCTGGCTTTGGCAGATGCCAGAGGAACACTACATTTCCAGACTACTGTACAGTTGGGTGGAGGAGAGATAATGGTCTGGGGCAGTTTTTCAGGGTTTGGGCTAGGCCTCCTGGTTCCAGTGCAGAATACGGTTAATGCTATAGCATACAAAGACATTTTTAAAAAATGTGTGCTTCCTATTATGTAGCAACAGTTTGGAGGAGGACCTTTTCTGTTCCAGCATAACTGTTCCCCTGTACACAAAGCCATGGAATAACTTGAGTGATTTGAACAGAGCCCTGACCTCAACTTTATTGAACAGTTTTGGGATGAATTGGAATGCCGAATACAGCTCAGATGTTCTCATCCAACATCAATACCTGACCTCCCAAATGCTGTTTTGGCTGAATGGGCACAAATTCACATAGACACACACTCCAAATTCTTGGTGAAGGCCTTACCAGAGGAGTTGAGTCTGGTATAGCCACAAATTGGTGTTATAACTCCATATTAATATCCATGGCTTTGGAATGAAATGTCCAACAAGTGTGACAGTCAGGAGTCCACACATTTGGCCATATAATGTATGTACCACTGTTGTAATGAATAGATACTGAATTTGTTTGCACTTATGATTTCTTTTTGCAGAAGTTCTAATGAATACACTTAAAGAGGTTAGGTGTTTAAAATCTTTTTAGAATCTTTGTTCGTATTGTATTCTGTACTGATTGATTATAACATTAAGAGTGAGGGATCTAATACTTTTTTTATGAATAAGAAATTAATTATTATTCTACAAATAAAATATTTTCTTCGAAAAGGGACTGTTAGGTAAGTCCAGAGAGATTAATATAATTACATCTTTAGACATACCACACATTATAGCTGCTTTAATACAGTTTGATACTAGAAGAGCTATGCAATGAGCATAAAGCTTACATGCAGACTAAATAACATTGCTTCTCTCTGACTGCAGGAAGACTGAAGACAAACTTAGATCTGTGAACATAATGAGGGAAATATCTATTTAACCCGTTTTAAACAAAAAATGTATTAGATGTCACCCACTGGGAACATGAGTGCCTTGGTTACGACTAGTTAGGAATAGTCTGTAAAGGATGGTTTGCTGTGAAATTGACATTCTATGTTTATGAAGTACTTCTGAGTACTGCTTATTTATGAAGTGCCACCATATTTCCTATGTAAATGATACATGTGATGAAAGAGAGACAATTCAGGGGCTTCAGAATGAAATTATCTGTGTTATTGTTTTCTCAAAGTGTGGATGTTGGTGCTTTCACATGAAAAATAATATGGAGGAGAGATTATTTTATACTACAGTATAATGGAAAATTATTAATGAGTGAACAAATTAAGTTATTTAAACATTGACAGTGTAAGAAGTTTTCATTTTTTTTCAATGCCCTACATTTTTTTAAACATACAGTAAAATATGTATGTAATTATTTTAATATATTAATTGATACTGTGAACTACAAAGAAGATTCAAGATTCGTTTTCCCTATAAATGTGATGTTTTGCACCAGTGATCACTTACTTGCTTGCATATAAAGATTTTTTGGATATTTTAGTATCAATGAAAATCAGATGGTAGAGTAAATAAAAAATAATTTCAGACATCTGTAAGGAATGCTTTTAATATAATAACTGTAAAAATATTTAAAAGGCACAGCCTGTCTCAATTTCTGTTCTCTCTACAATTTTTCCAAATTCGTTTATTTTGTCTTTTTTATATTCTGTCTGCTGTTTTATATTTATATATAGAATACAAGCAATCCAATAGTTTCATTCTTTCTTCAAAATCAGGTTGTGTGGACAGTAATAATTCTGGATCGAAGCCACACGACTCATTCTAATTGTCTTTCACAGTTGTACTTTGTCACATGTGTGTCATAGGGGATAGATAGTTTAAGGGCTCTGGTGATTGTAATTACCTGCCACTCCAGGGTTGGCATTGTGTTCTAATACCTGTTGTCTTCTTCCTTCTGCAGACCAGATGATTGACAGCTGTAACATCTCTGACATCACTTCCAGTGCCTGCACCCACCTTTTTCCTGCTTTTCAAATATACGGGGTCACTAGGTGGTGTCCCAACTCTTTATTGTGGTTTGTCTAATCTCTTGCAACTTATTTAACACTCTACAATACAGTAAACATGATGGTTGGGAAAAGAACTAAGTATTCAAACCACTATCCAAACCACTTATAATTCCTATTGTTTATGAAATTTCAGTGGGCAGCAAGCTCATTTACCATATGACTACCTTTTCCAATGATTATCTGGTGTGAAGTTACTTTTCAGTTCCTGAAAGAATGGCAACAGAAAAGTATAACCATAAAAATCCTGAAATAGTGTGTAGCTCCTTTGACTTCATCTACCATGCCATTTTTTGTCTTCAATTGTGTTAATTATTGTGGAAAAAATAAGATTACAATTAAAAACAGCATCCAGTTAGACTTGCTCTTAATTCTGCCTTATCCGATCCACGAATGAACATTGTTTTTGGTACTTCAATATATTCAATGTCATATGCATACAGGAGAAAAATAAATTGAAAAATACACCTAACATACCATCGCCTTCAATTACAACGTCATGCCATTTGGTTTCTCCCTGGTACTTTTTAATGTTTGGACAAGGATATTTTTGAGGGAAAATTAGGAGTGTATGTGGTGGTGTGTATACATGTCAAGCTGATTGTTTTAAAAGATAATTTGGCCATATATTTCTTTTTTTAGAGAAAATACAAAAAAGGAGCAAGGAGTGCAAAGTAAACCATTGTTTTTCTCAGATATATACAGTATTTTGGACAGATTAGTCATTGTCACCAGTAAAGTTGAGACATCTTGAAATGAGACACAACCATAGTGAAAGAGGATCAATGATTCATTAAGTTTTACTAGCTTCATTTTTACAGATGTGACATTTAAATCCCTTTAAAAATGTGACTTTAGCTGTTGATTTTTTAATTTAACATTACTAGTATTATGTGCATTATTACAAGTTATCTTTTCCCATTCAGCTATATAGTGGTGTCCATGAACATGCGTCTTCAGGAAAACGGAACAAGATTTGGGTGTAACATAGTCGGTAACTCTTTGCCTTTTTTCCTTAGATTGGAGGAAGGAAATACCAACAAACCATGATGTCTGTTGTAGTGACAATGTCCCTTCTTTAAGACAAACGACTACCGGAACACAGGGTTCATTTTTGGCACTGCTACCATGGAGATATGACATAAATATGGCATACATATTTTTTCATCCAATTTAATCTGAAAAGACTGTGTTCATTTTCTCTTCTACCCAAAGCCTCAATACATTACTTATTTCAACACTTACAGTAAAAAAAAAAATGTTTTCAAGGAGCAGACAATGTATTATAGATTACAAAAGGATTTCTAATCCTGCCCTCAGTTAATTAGTCCATTTACTCATTTTAGGTCAGGGTTATTAATATTATTTTAATAACAATTTCTGTTTAATAATTCATCCATCCAATACAAATGCATACACATACTCACACTGCTGCATACCAGGCCAATTTCAAGACACCAATTCATTAAATATACACATCGCTTAAAGATTCAGACAAGTGTGGAATTCAAACGTATTCTTCTGTGATTGTAAAGCAACATTGCTATTTATTGTACCACTGTGCTGCCCTTAAAATGTTAAGTGCTTAATTTATGAAAAAGAAAAAAAGGTACACATACTGTATATACATTAACTACAATTACATTAAAAGGTACATTGGTATTATGTTGCATATTATGTTCTGTTTTACTACAATATGTTATTAAATACATACAGCACTTCAAGGTTGTAATTGAATGTTGCTGTGTGGCAGCTCATTTTTAGCTGTTAAGTAAATCACAGAAACCACATCCATGTGTTTTCTTTGCTTGTAAACTTTTTATACCAAATAAACTTTGGCATGAAAAGAGTAATTGTGAATTGTTGGTACTGGAGGAAGTGAGAAACGTGTTAAAGGAGCTGCTTATCCATTCATTGGTACTGCGTACAACAATAACAAGAAACTGTTATGACCACTAGAAGAATGCTAGTGACCAAGAATGGAATTAAAAAAAAACATACCAAGAAAAGCAGAGATCAAAATAAGCAGGCAGAGGTCTGGACACCAAAATAAAGCCAAATATAAAAGTCAAAACACTAAACAAAAGTTATAGTCTAAATAGTAATTGATAAAGGACCTCATAATAGCTTGTTTCTCTTTCCACTAACTATTGATTACATTTGATGCTTGATTTAAAACCTCAATCTGAAAACTCAAAAAGAAATAGTATTGCAACAATGTCATTTTTAAAACAAATAATTAGTGAGGAAGATATAGACCAGTGTTTGACAAACTTGGTCCTGGGGGCACACTGTGGCTGAAGGTTTTTGATCCAACCAGCTTCTGTTTTTAATTGAACTCCTGGGCTAATTAAGTGGTGTTATTTCCCAAGTTCTGTGTTTTGGGAATAAAATAGAAATTAGAAAACTAAGTTTCGTAATATATATATATATATATATATATATATATATATATATATATATATATATATATATATATATATATATATATATATTAAAATGTACCAAGCAGTTATATGGGAATAATGTTTTTTTTTTTCTTTTTAACAGAATTTTCATCTTACTTTTCATTCTACTTTTCAAGGTGTTCTAATTGTTTAATTAATCTATTATTTACTAATTAGTAGGTCTGACGCTAAAGTAGTTGCAGCCTTTAAATATTCAAAGTTGTTTGTCTGGGTGTCTGCTCTGTTCGTTTTAAATTGTCATTAATAAGATACATCAAAGGGGGAAAACTGCACAGAGAAAAGGCAAAATATAATGAAATCAACAAAAGATAGTTAAGCATTCAAATCTATAGAAAAAGCAGAACAATTTCTAAATGTCTTGTAAATGTAAAAATCATGCTGCTGTGCTTTACTGAATGCCAAATAAAAGAAAAATAATAAATGAGCTCAATGTTATCAGGCGTTGTCACTGATTAGGAATCTGGTTGCAACAAAAACCTGCAGCCACAGGGGTTCCCCAGGACCGAGTTTGGGAAACACTGATATAGACCAACATTACTTACTACGCAGAGTAAGTACAAGAGGCAATTATTAAATTGTGTAATAGTACAACTACTTGAATTTCTTCTTCTTCTTCTTCTTCTTTCAGCTGCTCCCATTAGGGGTTGCCACAGCAGATCATCTTCTTCCATAACTTTCTGTCCTCTGCATCTTGTTCTGTTACACCCATCACCTGCATGTCCTCTCTCACCACATCTATAAACCTTCTCTTAGGCCTTCCTCTTTTCCTCTTGACTGGCAGCTCTATCCTTAGCATCCTTCTCCCAATATACCCAGCATTTCTACTCTGCACATGTCCAAACCAACAAAATCTCGCCTCTCCGACTTACAGCTACTTGTATTTACAGTGCGTAAATTCCATCCAAGACTCCCAAATAGTGGAACCACCTAGTAATACATAGTTCCCACCATCAGTCCTGCCGAAGTCAAAAACAGATGGCATGATTCCATGATTGCTCGTAAATTAGTTGCTGGATTGTTGTATCTAATGAACATATTAAACATATTAGTCAAGACCTCCTGCATTATCAACATCATTGTGTGTCTGATTTCAAGAAACTGAAGAAAATTACTGTCTTTGAGAAAATACTGTAAAAAAATACCAATAGGAATTAATCTCCTGCTGTTTACCTGGTGGAATGTGTGTGTGGTTAATCCACCTGTTTCGTTAATAGATTCCAGCCCATATTGTAATTATGAATTCTGGAATTTAAAATATGTGTTTACTGAAATACTCTGCCATCTTTTAAGTATTTATGCCTGCTCAAAGAAATCTGTAGACTGTTGTCAGACTTGGCCCATCCTTTCACATGAACTTCGTCCTAGCTTTCATTATCTGATTGAGTTGCTAGGCAAAACTAATTGTGTATCAGTCATGTGACAGGGGAGATAATGGAAAACAAAAAGAGATCATTAATGTTCTAGCACTGCTTCAGCATATGTGAATGCACTTTATTTGCTTAGTACTTTCTTGCCTAGCTGTGTATTTTGAACTTGAACTTCCCTGCCACACAACATAATTGCTAAGGATTTCTCGTGGTGTTATATCCTTAATCATAACACGGTAAATACGATTAAACAACACAATAAACAATATGTGACACCATCACAACATTATATACAGTGGTAGTGAAAAATATGATACCATATTGTTTTATGCATTTGTGTCTTGTGGAATGTAGAATTGCATTTCTCTCCAATAATATATCAGAATCAGAATAATTTTCATTTGCCAGTACTTAAATGTACAGGAATTTGACTCATAATTGAGCTGCTTATAAAGGAACATAACATCACATACAAATAACATAAAGCGCATAAGCTAAAAAGAAAAACTTCAAACAAAGTTACAGAATAGTACAATTATAAAGGAGATGTGCAAATAATGATGTGCAAGTGAAAGTGTGAGAGTGCAGTGTATATACATGTGCTCACAAGTACATGTACCTACACTGTAAACACACACACCTTCATAAGTATATAACAGAACGCATGAATATACAAAGAAGATAGGCTAAATTACTGGTTTCATAGGGCAATGGTTCTGGGAAAGAAATTATTGAGGTGTCAGTTAGTTTTAGTTTTAATTGACCTGAAGCATTTACCAAAAGGGAGTTTTTGGAATAAGTGATGAGCAGGATGAGACGAGTCCGTGGTGATCCTTTTGACATGGTTAGTGACATGAGATGTATACACGTCTGCCACAGATGGAGGAGCACAGCCAATTATTTTCTCAGCAGGCCTCTCAACACAATATAATTTAGATTTGGAGTGTGCCATTGCTGAACTAAACCAGACAACAATGGAGAATGTGATTACACTTTCAATTATGTCTTTGTAAAACTGAACTAGGATTGGCTGGGAAATATTTAATTTCTTTAGTTGGCGTAAGAAGTACAATCGTTGCTGTTCCTTTTTAGTGATGTAAGGGGTGTTAATGTTCCAGCTGAGAGTGTTTGTGATAGTTCTGCCACAGATTTCAAGGATTCAGTCATATTGACTACAGAATTATTCATTTCTAATGGGAGAGGTTGTAACTGCTGTTTGTGAAAGTCAGTCACCATTTTCACTGTCTTGGTGGCATTGAGCACTAGGTTGTTGGAAGCACACCAAGACGCAAGACAAGACACATCTTTTCTATAATATGTCAGTAATAATATATAATAATATGTAGTAATTAGGCCAATAATGGTGGTGTCATCAGCAAACTTAATGATTTTAACTGAAGGATCAGTGGACCTGCAGTCATTGGTGTACAAGGAATAAAGTAGGGGGGAAGTATACACCCTTGAGGGGCATCTGTACTAATAAAGAGGCAGTCTGAGAGGTGGGAGCCCCCACAAATGTATTGTTTCTGGTATATTAGAAAACTGTAAATTCATTTACAGATGGAAGGCTTCAGTTCAGTCTGTAGAAGTTTAGTTTACAACAGTTCAGGGAAAATGGTGTTAAAAGCTGAACTGAAGTCAACAAACAGTATTCTGGCATAAGTTCCTTCACAGTCCAGATGCTCCAGCACAAATGGTAGGCGCATGCTGATGGCATCGTCCACCGATCTATTTGCTCAATGTGTAAACTGAAGGGGGTTGAGATCAGTAGCAGTAACATACTTCAAATATTTTCATTAAACCTGATTTAGAGCAATAGGCCTGTAATCACTGAGGCAGCTTATTTTATCACTTTTGGAAACAGGAACAATAACAGAAGATTTAAAGCAATCTGGTACGGTGCACTGTGCAAGGAGCAAGCTGCCTAGCACAGTGATTGTTGCAGGCGAGACAGAGTCAGGACTGGCTGGTTTAATCTTTAAAATATGCAAGGTAATTTCCTTCACCTATTTTGGATACACAAAGAACTGTCTGCCCTTGATTAAAGTTGTTTTTTTTTTTTAAATTTTATTTTATCATTTTAAAGCCTGACTAGAAGTGTTGGGTCAGAGTCTGACTGCTGAGTAAATTCTATTGACTTCCATGGCTAACCTGAGAAGCCGATTGCCATGTCTATTTGTTCTCTCAAGGTGCTGAACCAAGATCATTAAACTTTTTAAGATTCAATATTTTTTTCAGATACTTCAGCCTTCAATGCAAAGTAAATACTTTAATTATTTGATATCTGGAATCTGAACTGTTTTAAGTTGCACATAACCCACAATAACCTACTAATTATGTCTGTTCTAGATGTGAATTTAAGTAGAACAATGCTTACTGTAGATGATCTTGCAGCACCCTGAATATAAACACTCCTTTATAATAATCATGTCTGCCGCACGTGCTGCTTTTTGTATTTTTACAGTGAAATGGGAAAGGATACAGTACATAAAGTAATGTATCTTTTCCTTATGTCCCTGACACATCGACACCAATAGCGCAAAAAGGGAGCAGTTTGCACTTCAAACAGATATTATTTCAGTAGGCTGCCTCCCTCTCCTTCAAATAGGTGCAACCAGCTTCATTATAGCCTTGACACTCCACATAAAGGGGACTGTCATCTGATAAGCGTATTCATTTCAATGTCTAATGGAAGATAACAACAACATGCCTTATTGAAATGGCACACCTCCTTCTGATTTACAATGGGGCAATGAAGAGGCCCAGTCACTGTAATTCCTTTCAAATGTTTGAAATATGATAAAAGACCAAAATTTGAGGATAGCAAAAAATGAACAAACCCGGCTGAATTCATGTGTGTGTCCCAATGTTGCCCTTCTATCTTTAGCCTCTAGCTACAGGCATCATATCCCATCTGTTTGAGATCAGTTGGCCTTTCAAGGTAATGATACCATTTGCTTTAATTCATGACACACCTAGATCCCCTTTCTCCATTGAAATTCCGCACCACCTTAAGGCAACAGTGTGGCTTTAGGTGCCTTTTCCAATAAGCGCACTGTGCATCACGGCAATGTGAATTTTGATAGTTTAGTTTACAATGGCACACAAGGGCAACACCAGGGCAGCCTCTGATAGTTCAGTTAATCACTTGCTCATTTTTTGTGTCTAATCTTCACTCTTTGCTACATCCACGTTTAAAGTCATTCATATTGTTAAGAACATCATCAATCAGACATTAAAGAAAAGTAAAGGCAACAAAGGCACAGGTTTCCATCCTGCACATATAATCTTTCTAAAACACATTGTTCAGTGCACAAGAGTCTTATCAAATGTGACACTAGAGATACAAAAAAAATGTTCCAAACATTTTAACAGTATGCCTTAAAAGATCTACTTCACTGAAGTTTAGGAAAGAAAATTCAGAGCTGTCAATCAGCCACCCAAAATGTTTTTTCTTCATTGGCCATTGTCAATTAGCTGGCCATAGACTTGTTTCTACTTTAACAGTGTAATAAAGTGCCAGTATCACTTTCTAGCCTGAATTCTGACCTTTAACCCAACGAGGAGTCTTTTTTGAAGTTAACTATCATTTAAACTGATTTCTTAGACATGTGTCTGGAAGGAGAAAAGGGTTTTCTGAAGGAACTGCACTTGTTCTGGTTTCAACTTACTTTTCAGAAAGAAGGGACAAGTACTTCAGATGGCATCAACACATGGTGGCAAGAAGGCTAAATTATACCAAATTTATGATGCATATGGATTCTGTCATGTTGCTGTTTAATAGTATTTTTGATACATTTCAATATAATAGGTCATCAAACTGTAGTCAAATAAGTTAAAATATTGCAAGTATCTTTAATTAGAGAATATGCACTTTGAAAACAACGTAAGTAACAGAATGCCCTTATAGGACAGTCTAGAAGATTACAATAAATACAAAAAAGATTAAGAAAATATGCTTGACTTTAAGCCTTGTCATGTATGAGTTATGCCATACTCTATAGATTCAGCTGTTACAGAATACCCCTCACAATAAATCTGTACAATTTTTGCTTTAAATGGAGGCAGAGATAGAAGCTTTCAAGGATAAAACTGAAATTCATGATATTTTTGCCTTTGGTCACTATGTTGGTATGGTGTTTAATGCTCGTGCCTTACACATCCTCCATAGGAGA
This sequence comes from Polypterus senegalus, assembly GCF_016835505.1. Classification (NCBI taxonomy): domain Eukaryota; kingdom Metazoa; phylum Chordata; class Cladistia; order Polypteriformes; family Polypteridae; genus Polypterus; species Polypterus senegalus. The sequence continues at coordinate 54,940,725 of NC_053157.1, forward strand.
TGTGATCATAGTAGTTGATTTTTCATTCATGAACCAATAGAGAATTAAGGGTGAACATACTTTCAGGTAACATTTTTTTATATGAGTATAAATTCCCTTGTCCAGAATGACGTATTTCATGCGTTCCTGGTTATTTGCAAAAGAAGGTCTAGTGACCCAAAATCAAATATTTTGATTTATTATGTAAGTAATGGATCAACTGTAAGACAATAAAGAATCAACCTAAAGCGTACTCGATAAAAAAAACATTTATGAACAACGTGCCTATAACCGATGTGCCTCTGCCCCTAAAAGGCAGCTACTGATGCCGAACGCTTCACATACAAACTGGAGCACTTAGAGCTAGACATGATATGCATGTAGAAAAAAACAGAAGAAGGTCATTTACATGCTAAAACAAAATAGAATGAAGGTTAAAAATACAACTTCTATGCTTTATAGACTTTACCTGGCTTGGAACATTCACTCCAGTTATCCTAAGGGTGGCAACATGCTGAAATGGAAAGACCAGACACCCTATCCTCAGGAACTTATCTAAACCTTCCTGGGTAATTCCCAAATGCAACGAAGCCAGCATTGAGATATACTGTAATCCCTCCAATTTATCCTGGGTCTACACCTGGTTTCCTCCCTGTAGGCCTTGTACACCATCAGTAAGAGGCACCCAGGGGGCATCCTAACTACATGTCCAAACCACCTTAGTTGGATCTGCTCGGTCTGGAGAAACAGCCTTTATACTTAGAGGTTTTGTGTTGAGCTCTTAACTTTATCATAGAGTCAAACTTAGAAGTGAAATCCACTGGTGAGTACCTGGGGCCAGAATAACCCACCTAGGCCAAGTGCATAAAAACCCGGGGCTGGGTGCAATGGCAATTGTGCAACAGTCAAGAGTTGGATGGATCCAGGCATTCTAGACTTCAGAACTGTCTGAAGAAAAAACACAATGTACCTATATAAGAGTGGATGTTGGTAACAAGAAGACAATAATCAGTGAGAAAAGCAGCCATTAGAGAGGTGTAAGGTGAGAATTAAATTTTATTCAGTGCCTGAGGACTATGCAATCTAGATTTGAGAACAATCTTAGCTTCTTCTTTTTTCTGTGAAAGGTGCCTCCAAAACTCTATGAAAACAGAAAGATCAATGCGGCTATGATTAATAGATGTGAGGTGTGTCAGGACTGAATAAGTGAGCTCCTTGATCGTAACAGCTTGAAAATGCTCCCTGAAACTACAGTATATGCAAGTCATTGCTCTGTTTCATCCAGGCAGATTACTGGACACTTTAACTGGGAATGCAGTACATTACAAACAAATATACAGTATATTAAGCATTGCCATTTAAATTTTGAAATTTTCCTATGTCTGTAAATTGGAGATAAAAAGCAACAAACACATGCTTTTAATGTGATCTAGACTACTAGTTCCTGCGTTTATCAGAGTAAGAAATATAGTTAGAAAGCTAGTTTAGGTCTATCCATGTGTACTGTTCTTTGTATTTACATGATGGGCTGTCACTAATGTTGACTTCTTATTTATGGTATAGACATGTTTTAAACATTGGGTTTTAAGTGCACAGTTTTGTCTGCTCCTAGTGAATGCTGTGTGAGATGTCGATCAAACATAAGCATTAATTTGGAATTTATTTGCAGAATTTATTAAATTATCATATCATTTTTAGGCAGAGTTTTTAAATTATTTGAAATCAATGTTAAATAAAATTCCTTTTTTGTTCATTATTACTCAGCAGAGTAACAGGGAAGATGCTTGCTTTATGGATGACACGAAAGTATAATTGTTGTAATATAGAAATGACTCTCAAGAATGCAGTTACAACACCTACAGTGTAGTCAATAAACTGAAAGATGAGATCAGACATGCACAACACAATAACAAATTAAACAATTCTTCTTGTTCAAAATATTGTTAATAGCCAACCTGACCAAAAACAAAAAATGCCATTCTATCATACTTGTTGCACAAACTCAAGTGGATTTCTTACATTTTGTTTATTAACAATAAATATATTTGGCTGATGACACTATATTGACCCAGTATAACTGTGTATGCCCTTTTAAGGGACTAGAAACTGATATGTTCCAGAATGTTAGTATGTAGAGCCATTATGTGAACACTATTTTATCTTTTAAAAATTGGCATCACTTTAAATAAATAAATACACTATAATTAGGCATTTGTTAATACCAGTATATGTACATAAACATTTCTCATTCGTCTTCCATAGCTGAATGCATACTTGCCTACCTCATAACTTCTCCAAATGTATACTGTAAAAATTCCAAATAATTACAGTCTAACTACACTATAATATGAGACACCTATTGTAAAGTGTTTTCAAAGACCTAATCCACCTTCATAAAAGCACAAGTGTCTGTTTGTGTGTATCTGTTGTAAGCCATTTGGTATGGGATTCCTGTTTTCTGTCCACCCTGGCCATCGGACCTTACTCTTTTTCTATGTTAACTAATGTTGTCTTATTTTAATTTCTTATTTTGTCTTTTATTTTTCTTTTCTTCATTATGTAAAGCACTTTGAGCTACTTTTTGTATGAAAATGTGCTATATAAATAAATGTTGTTGTTGTTGTTGTTGTTGAAAGCAGTGCTCGTACACTTCAGTGCACTTCAAAATCCAGGTGTTTTCCATATTTGACCAGTAAAAGAATTCAGGACGGATGTATTCTCCTGTTCTGAATATTCACAGCAAAATGACATGAACCAAACAAGAGCACATATGAACTCAAAGAGGTGGCCTATTTTAAATAGATGACCGCCTACAAAAACTGACATTGAGGCTCATGCTGTTTACCCAGAATAATAGCACAGTTACATGCAAGGCAGGGTCACTACATTTTAAAAACAGATATAATATTTTCTGGGCAATAAATGTTCCATTATACACGTGGAGTGCACAGAGCTGGCTCATTGAAATATTTTGGCGCGTGCATTATAAAAAAGCATTAGCACTCTTTACAAACTTAACACTTTAAAGTACACATAAAAATACAGAAACTTTGTTGGGGTGCTAGTGACCTGATAACTATTAGGCAAATAGATCATCATAAAAAAAATGTTGGCATATTTTAAGTAGTAAATTGTTGTGAATGATAAGTATGATCTATACCTTGGGAAGGGCATCTGTGCACACTGTATGGCTCTCTAGCTACTCAATACCACCATGTCTTTACTCTGACATATACGAATAATGCTTCTCCATCACATGTAACACCCAATTTTCAGACATACACTTTTGTCACATATGAAGACAAAAATAGCGATATAAATAGAAGTATCATTAGCCTGACTAGAGCTCTCACTAGCAGTACTGCCGGCTAATCAACTGGCAATAGGACAACTGGTGTGGTGGACAGTTGTGATGATAGCACCGCATAAAGGTAAAAAAAACATTCTTAACACACCTAATGGCTTTCCTTCCTTTTTTTTCAGTTAACAATGTTTACTTTCTTTCATATGGCGCTTCAAAGCAGATTCACACATATTCCCAATGTCAAACTTCTTTATACAGCAACAGCACCCAGCCTTATGTTTATTTGATTTGTCTTGTTTAAGCAGGTCTTTGTAGTTTGGTGAAGCTAATCTTTGTAGTCAGCATTTTCCAGCCATTTCAAACATGCATTTTCTTTGCATTTTGACTGCTGGATAAAGCACGATCTGCGCTGGTATCCCAAAGGTTGCTGGTTCGAATCCCCGTCACTGCCAAAAGAGATCCTACTCTGCTGGGCCCTTGAGCAAGGCCCTTAACCTTCAATTGCTCCAAGGGCGCTGTACAATGACTGACCCTACGCTCTGACCCCAAGGGGTATGCAAAAACTAACAAATTCCTAATACGAGAAATTGTATAAGGCAAAATAAATAACAACAAAATAAAAAAATATACACAGCATAGTTTACATTGCTAACCATCTACCACTAAACACTACCTCAGTACTGTTAATTCGATGGACAAACAAACGGCTACTACATCTCTATACCACCTTGTGCATAGGCTCACACGCAGAACAAACACAAGGAAATATAAATGCGTGAAGTCATTAAATGTGATGTTAATGTGAGATGTGGGGTTTTTGCTAGCAAAATATCATATACGAGTAGCAGCGGACTGCACGGTAACGTGCAGTGAATACACTTGACTTAAAGTTTTCATACTCTTTCTCTGTACGTTTAGAATTCGTTTGCTCAGAGGTTGATGCACTTACTGCTTTCCGAGCAGCTTTTCTTTCCTCCACCCTAGCGGCCTGCTTCTTCTCTTCTTCCATCTGCATCTGTTCGCATTAAAACTGATTAAGTCAGTGTTTGTGTTGCAATTACTTAGTATGTTTTCTTTAATTTTTCACTTAAACTGGCACTTAAGTGTTCAATCTCAAGAATGATTTAAGATATGAAGAAGTATAGAAAGTGACGGCAAAGGTGGTAGGGATGAGAACGGCGCCCAAATGCATGTGCCGCATAGCTGCCCTGCAGCCCGCAGCCAAGAGTTGATTCTACAATAAAATAAAATAAAATAAGCAAAAGCGGACAGTAGAGGTCATGTAGAATATGTGTACCAAATCTCAGGTTAATAGTTCAAACGGTTTGCGTGCTACAGGTGATTTAAAATCCTGGACAGGCAAATGGACAGCCATGGTAGAGTATTATATAAGAAGATGATATGATTATTGGTATTCATTTTTAATAGTTTCTATGATGCTTAATTTGTTTTTTTTACAGTACTGGATTTTGGCTTCTTAATTTTTTGTGACTTTCCAGGTTTTCCAGGACCCATATGAACCCTAGGTAATGTTTGTGAAGTGCCATCTGTTGAAATGACAAATGTAATGCATCTTATTACTACATGCATTACAAAATACATTCTAATAGATGGTGCACTGCGAACATTAATGCTGGATACAACCAACAAAGAGTAATAGCTGGCCGGGCAGAAATCAGCTTATTCACCTAAATGAAAGGCCAAGTGTCTATATGTGTATCTATGTGTCCATCCAGTTTCTAGAGTTAGGAAGAAAACTTTTAAAAATAGGCAAAACATGTAGAGAGGTTAAAAAAAATCAAAAATTATAATAAAAATACCAAATACGATTCTAAAAATAAAACAATTGGTATTCTGTTGTCTGACATTATCTGACAGCAACAGCAGCATGGTAGTAACATTCTTGCACTTGCTTAGTCCATGTCATGAGGTTTATAGCTGTAAAATTGATGATTGATAACTTTGCATGGTTGGCAATAGAAATGTGTGAAAATAACAATACATTTACATAGACATCGGGAAACCAAAACCCTAACACAACTAGTCTGGTGTCACTAAACCAGATCAATATGGTAGTCAAGTCTGCTCCATTCTCCCATTTTGATTATGTGAGTGGTCAGTTCAACAAGCAACATGGAGAGGAAGTGACAAAAATAGGTGACTCTATCCAAAGATAAAAAGGCCGCAATGAGGGATCAGGTGTGTATTATTATACCAGACCAAATATGACAACCCATGTATAACCCCAAATCAGAAAAAGTTGGGACAGTGTGGAATATGTGAAAAAAATAAGAAAATAGCAAGTTATAAATTCTCCTCAAATTGTATTTCATTGCAGACAGTATGAACACAAAATAATTCATGGTTTTTTTTTTGTCAAAATCATTTGATTTGTAAATAAATATTCATTCTTGCCATTCAGGCTTGCAACACATTTCAAAAAAAGTTGGGACAGTACAGCATTTACCACTTTGTACAGTTCCCCTGTCTTTTAACAACACTTAAAAGATGTTTAGGCATTGAAGAAATCAAGTGACTAAGTGTTGCAGGTGTTAGTTTGTCCCATTCTTCCTGCAAACAACGTTTTAGGTGCGCAACAGTACGGGGTCTTTGTTGATGCATTTTTTGTTTCAAAATGAGCCAAACATTCTCTGTAGGAGACATATCAGGGCTGCAGGCAGGCCAGTCAAGCATCCACACCCTCTTCTTATGCAGCCATGCCTTTGTTATGCGTGCAGTATGTGGTTTGGCATTGTCTTGCTGAAATAAGCATGGGTGTCCCTGGAAAAGACGTCGTCTTGAAGGCAGCATTTGTTCCTCCAAAACTGAGATATACTTCTCAGCATTGATGGTGCCATTGCAGAAGTGAAAGTTACCTTTGCCAAAGGCACTGACACAACCCCATACCATGACAGACCCTGGCTTTTGGACTTGTATCTGGAAACAGTCTGGATGGTCCTTTTCCTCTTTGGTCCGCAGCACACAGCGTCCATTTCTTCCAAAAAAGATGTGAAAAACCGATTCGTCTGACCACAATACACGTTTCCACTGCACAATGGACCATCCCAGATGCCTCCGAGCCCAGAGAAGTCGATGCCGCTTCTGGATACTATTTATGTAGAGCTTCCTTTTGGCACAGTACAGTTTTAGCTGGCATTTTCTAATGTAACTACGTACTGTAGTGCTTGAGAGTGACTTCCTGAAGTAGTCCTGAGCCCACGCAGTTATATCATTTATTGATGAATGATGGTTTTTAATGCAGTGCCGCCTGAGGGCTCGGAGATCACGGCCATTCAGTTTAGGCTTGCGCCCTTGGCCTTTGCGCACGGTAATTTCTCCAGCTTCCCTGATTCTTTTCAATATGTTATGCACTGTAGAGGGAGAAATGCCCAAATCTCTTCCTATCTGTCTTTGAGAAACGTTTTTCTTCATCATTTCAAAGATTTTTGTCCGCACTTGGTGGCAAACTGGCGATCCTCTGCCCATCTTTGCTCCTAAAGGAGTAGGCCTTTCCTCGATGCTGCTTTTGTACCGAATCATGAATGCAATCACCTGTTAACATCACCAGTTTCAAATCACATCATTATTTAGTTATTATACCTCATTACTACCCTTGAATTGCCCCCATCCCAACTTTTTTTGGAATGTGTTGCAAACCTGAATGGCAAGAATGGATGTTTATTTACAAATCAAATGATGCTGACCAAAAAAAACATGAATTATATTGTGTTCATACTGTCTGCAATGAAATAAAAGTTAAGTGAAATTTGTAAATTACTGCTTATCATTTTTTATTCACATTTTTCACACTGTCCCAACCTTTTCTGATTTGGGGTTGTATCAAATAAAAAACACAAGGTCTACGTTGATTACATTCATGTCAACCCATCTTAGATACAGTGGTGTGAAAAACTATTTGCCCCCTTCCTGATTTCTTATTCTTTTGCATGTTTGTCACACAAAATGTTTCTGATCATCAAACACATTTAACCATTAGTCAAATATAACACAAGTAAACACAAAATGCAGTTTTTAAATGATGGTTTTTATTATTTAGGGAGCTTTATTTGAGGGTTTTCTAGCATGAACAGCCTTTTTAAGGCCATGCCATAGTATCTCAATTGGATTCAGGTCAGGACTTTGACTAGGCCACTCCAAAGTCTTCATTTTGTTTTTCTTCAGCCATTCAGAGGTGGATTTGCTGGTGTGTTTTGGGTCATCGTCCTGTTGCAGCACCAAGATCGCTTCAGCTTGAGTTAACGAACAGATGGCCGGACATTCTCCTTCAGGATTTTTTGGTAGACAGTAGAATTCATGGTTCCATCTATCACAGCAAGCCTTCCAGGTCCTGAATCAGCAAAACAACCCCAGACCATCACACTACCACCACCATATTTTACTGTTGGTATGATGTTCTTTTTCTGAAATGCTGTGCTCCTTTTACGCTAGATGTAACGGGACATTTGCCTTCCAAAAAGTTCAACTTTTGTCTCATCAGTCCACAAGGTATTTTCCCAAAAGTCTTGGCAATCATTGAGATGTTTCTTAGCAAAATTGAGACGAGCCCTAATGTTCTTTTTGCTTAACACTGGTTTGCGTCTTGGAAATCTGCCATGCAGGCCGTTTTTGCCCAGTCTCTTTCTTATGGTGGAGTCGTGAACACTGACCTTAATTGAGGCAAGTGAGGCCTGCAGTTCTTTAGACGTTGTCCTGGGGTCTTTTGGTCAGCTGGCCACTCCTGGGAAGGTTCACCACTGTTCCATGTTTTTGCCATTGTGGATAATGGCTCTCACTGTGGTTCGCTGGAGTCCCAAAGCTTTAGAAATGGCTTTATAACCTTTACCAGACTTCTGTTCTCATTTGTTCCTGAATTTCTTTGGATCTTGGCATGATGTCTAGCTTTTGAGGTGCTTTTGGTCTACTTCTCTGTGTCAGGCAGCTCCTATTTAAGTGATTTCTTGATTGAAACAGGTGTGGCAGTAATCAGGGCTGGGGCTGGCTACGGAAATTGTTATTTTTTAACAAGGGGGCAATTACTTTTTCACACAGGGCCCTGTAGGTTTGGATTTTTCTCCTAAATAATAAAACCATCATTTAAAAACTGCATTTTGTGTTTACTTGTGTTATATTTGACTAATGGTTAAATGTGTTTGATGATCAGAAACATTTTGTGTGACAAACATGCAAAAGAATAAGAAATCAGGAAGGGGGCAAATAGTTTTTCACACCACTGTAGGTAGCACAGCTAATTACATCCTTCCATTCTCCAACTCACTATATCCTAACATAAGGTCACGGGAGTGCTGGAGCCAATCCCAGACAACACAGGGTGCTAGGCAGGAACAAACCCCGGGCAGGGTGCCCACAGACCGCAGACAGCTAATTACATAATGATAAAATAAAAATTGACTACACAGAAGCTACAACACAGTGAATTTTCTCAGAAACAACTGGATTTTCTACTAAAATGTCACTCTATTTTGAAATAATTCTTCCTCTAGCAGCCAAGGTTATTCTAAATGTTTAAAGGTTTTGTTGTGCATAACTTTGAATGTGAAGCTGTGCTTTTTCGAGCTATAGAGTTTGTCATTTGCCATTTACCATATTTTCCTGTTACATGTCTGCATTTATATATTACTTTAATTCTATGTACTAAACTAACTTGATAAAAAGAAACAAACATTTTTTGCAAAAAAAAGAACCAATATTGTTATGCACCAGGAGATACATATTATCTGTAAGTATCACTGAGCCACAAAAGACCAGTTTGTCATTGCTTTTAAAAGGCCCTCACATGGCAGTCTGCAGCCCTAAAGCCCTGCGTAACTACTGGACAACTCATGTGTTAGGGGTGACGTGTTTATAACAAGTCCTCAGATCTTTACTTAAATATGTTTGGATGAGCTGATTCAAAACCAAAAATATGCTAAAATAAGAAAAAGCCTGATGTTTGTAATAATTATAATTTTAAATTTAAAAAATAGCAGACTTTAGGTCCTGTTATTGTAAGATTAGATTGAATAGGCTTAATAGGTTGATTAATGGATGGATAGCAATACAATTCTGAAAGTTACAGAGTTTACAACATCAATTGCTTTTATTTTACAAATTCAGATGTATGAGTTGTTAACAATCAAGATGGCTCTGGAAAACGTCACCGGCTAAGACTTCAATGTGTATGTACTTTAAACTTATGCTGGTGGTAGGCTGTGTGGCCCACTTAGTAAGAGCACAAGGCTGAGGCTAACTGATAAAGACGCTCAGTCTGCCAATGCACTGCACAGTCAAACTCACATGAGAAGGGCTGTGGTTACAGCTCTGCGTTTTCAAATTCCTGATTGGGAGGACTTGTCAAGCGTCAGGAGTACACAGAGCCCAGGTGTTAGTCTTGTATACTTTTGTAATGACCTGTGTTAAGCCTTACAGGACTATCCAGCTGCAGGGTAAGGCTGTATATGAAGCTTCTTTGCAAACAATTGTATGTAACAGAATATTGGGTATTTAATTGCTCTTGAATCTCAAGTTAAAGGTCATGCTCCATTCATGCACTTAAGGAAGAAAATGCAGAGCAGATGTAAACAGTGACCCCTTAATAAGGGTGCATCATGGGGTTATTTTGGCACGTACAACAGTTTGATGAAAGGCCACCCTCTGACTAAAAGATTGGCTATACAGAAGGATTAAAATATAAATATTTATGTTTCACCATTTTTAAGGCAAGAGGGAGTACTTAATCATTTATTTTCCATTTTTTAAATCTATAATTAAGAACGGTTACTTGTTTAACAACACTTTCAGAATAGTTGTATTACATTTGTGATGCAAAAAATTTTCATCACGTTTTCTTTTCAGACTTATGTTTCCTGAGGTAGGTCATTAACACTTTGTAACATTGCCATCCTTAGCCTGATGGTTCAGTTCCCTGCTGCCATCACCATTACCATTGCTGTCAGCGCAAGTTGCTGCGGACTCAAGGCTGAGCGTCCATCAATTTGCACCAAAGGAGATCAGAGAAGGAGCTGAATTTCACACCTTTACATGCACTTAGTACTGGGACAATGCTTTAACTCGCTGAAGATGTTCAAAAATCATCAGCTAAGTGTGAGGGATGCAGAGCGCTTGGGAAGGCTGTCAACATCAACCACAGATGAGAAGTGGGAGGAAGCGAGGGCCATTGTTCTTACCAACAGAAGAGTAATGATAGAAGGCATCACATTACAACTAGGTGAGGCTGTCAGTTTGCAGGTGATGACGCGGTGAAAGAAGCAGCTGGTAACAAACTTCTCTCTCAACCAAAAAATATTCTTTTTGAAGACATTCAAAGGCTTGTAAGCTGTTGGTGTAAACCTTCTGAGAAGCACCAAGGCTATATTCAGAAGTGACAAGTTTCAAATATGTCTAACATTAATGATATGATAAAGATATTTAAAAAAATGAAGCACATAGCATTTTTGAACAGCCTTTATAATTGCATTTGCTTTTGTAAAAATGTAGCTTCTATGTTTTCATCAATTTTAATTTTACATTTATTTAGGGGTTCATGCTCAGCACTCTGTTGGCATTGCACTTTTCTTTTTTCCTCCCAATTACTGTCAGTGTCTTTGTCCATTCAACAGTTAATCCGACGCATGGGCAAGTAATTAATGGACTGTGGATTATGGTGTTTCAGCCTATGGCCAAAATGCTGTAACAGTCTGTTTTTTATTTAATTTGTCTGTTTATTTCTGCCTCTTTTTCTCTGCCTTTGGTTATTCTATAGTGCTCATGGCTTCACATGCTGATGATATCTTTGGGCACAACCAGTCACCAGTTCTTTGCCAGTTTTTGGTATAAAACTTCTGGTAGGACTTTTTGTCTGCAGACTGTCAGAAGGGCCAAAGATATCTTGAGAATTCTGCAGGCTATAGAAGCAGTCGGTGTGTGTGTGTGTGGAAATTTATGATGAAGCACATAAAGAGCAGCTCTTACAACTCTCACACCTCTGTGTAAACCCATTGGACTGGTTAAAGGGCCACCAGTGAGTCTTGGAAAGAATCCTGATTTGGATCGACTTACAGAGCATGAAAAGGTGAATGCAGATGGTCTGAGGCAGAGCCAGCTGCATACATGTGCATGGGAATGGTAGGGAAAAAATCATAGAAGCTGCATGGAAGGAGCTGTAGAAGAATGGACTGCTGTTGGAGGTTGGTCAATCAAAGAGATGGCTTCCTGTAAACGTTTCCATGAGGAGGCAAGGGAGAGACACTTCATTTCACAATTATGCTAACAACATCAGTAAAGATAAAATACTGGCCTAATTATGCAACAAAAAAATGCAGAAAATGAAGATAAATGAGGATATTATTTTATCCTACAGCATAACCACCAAATGAGAATATTAAAAGATATTTTTAGACAACTCAAATATTCAACACTGAAACCATAAGCACAGAGGAGTATTAATTCAGCAAACAGTGCACTGTACTTCTTTAATTAACAGTCAACACATATCAAGTTCTTCTGGCCAATATGGTCTCAAACTTTTAATTCCTAGTTTTTGTTCAATGGGCAAAATACTAAACTGTATTGTACTGAAAAACCTGGGCAATGGTGGCAGAATTGGCACTCCAGCCACGATAAAAGCAACAACAACATTTATTTATAAAGCACATTTTCATACAAATAATGTAGCTCAAAGTGCATTACACAATGAAGAAGGAGAAAAAAGACAAAGTAAGAATTAAAATAATTAAACACTAATTAACATAGCATAAAAGTAAGGTCCGATGGCCAGGGAGGACAGAAAAAACAAAAAAAACTTCAGACGGCTGGTGAAAAAAATAAAATCTGCAGGCGTTCCAGGCCACGAGACCGCCCAGCCCCCTCTAGGAATTCTACCTAACATAAATTATCAGTCCTCATTGTATTCAGGGTTCTCATGGAAGGACTGGAGGATGATGGTCACGTGGACTTCTGGCCTTTAATCCATCAATGTAGGAACCTCACACTGGTTCCATTCCATCAGAACTGGTGTGGTGCTGAGGTGTCACCCGTTGCATGGCTGCACTCGGGTCCTAATCTGGGATCCTGAGTTGGTTTGTCAGGTGGTAGGTGCGGCAATGTGCAGTATCAGTGCGTGCTCCTAACCTAACCTAACCTAAATAACCAATGTTATTTTTGGTAATGATGACAGCTTTTCTAATGCAGCAAGGTATACCATTTCACAGAGAATTTAAAATGTGTCACTGAATTCAGACAATGGTTGCTTGAAAGGACTCTATTCTTCAAGCCCCTAGGCAGAACTGAAAAGTTTAGGGTGCATATGAACACACAAGAAAACGTATTCTGCAATACTTGTTTATATTATTTAATATTTAATTTAATATTGTTTCTTTGTATCAGTATACTGCTGCTGGATTATGTGAATTTCCCCTTGGGATTAATAAAGTATCTATCTATCTATCTATCTATCTATCTATCTATCTATCTATCTATCTATAGAGCTGACAAGCCCCTCCAAGCAAAAAATAAGCTGGTGGCACCAAGGAAAAGAAAGTGTCTATAACTGTAAAAATATATATATATATATTTTTTTTTATGATAAGAAATTGCATTGACAAATACATGGAAACTGGAAAAAAACATTATAATGACCAATCTGATTTTGCCAATAAATATTATAAAATATGTTAAAGTATTGCAAAACCAGACAATCTACTGTGAATGTGGGGGTAGTGCCTCACTATCCCCTAATGTAGAGTCACCCCTGGACATAACACAAAGAACAAGATCCTATGGCACAGACATGTTAACCAAGCACATTATGTCACGTGATATCATGAATGCCCTTGTTGGAAATCTGCCAGTTCTGGGAAAGAAAAGGAAAACAAACTTGAAAGAAAATGGCTATTGGGCCCCTTTCAGGTAAGAGACTAATTGAAGATTGAATGGTCTAGACTGAGCTTTAGATAGCCTGCATATTCAGTTTTGACCTTAACAAGTTTTTGACATTGTGTCCTCTAATGGAACTTGCTTTTGAATTCAGACTTAGTTTAGCAGAGACATTTTCTTGATTCTGCCTTTCAATAGTATGATAAAATAAATGTCTAAAAACCAAAACATCATTTAGGGTTTTCTTCCTCTAAAAGGGGAAGCTCGTAAATAAAATTTAGTGCGCCTTTTGTTCCCTTATAATATTTTGTTGTAATAATAATAATAATTCTTTAAAGAATTCCAATACAGACCTGCATAAGATTGTGAGTGGGCTCTGCGATGGACTGGCATCCTGTTCAGGGCTTTTCTTGCCATGTGTCCCACCCTGTCCAAATAGGCCCTGACCCCTCCTTCCCTGAAATATATTAAAGGCTTGAAAATGTTGTGTTATGTTATGCAAGGTATTAAAACTTACAATTAACTTACTAACTTCTGATTATCAAAGTGATGAATTAGTAACTCGGATTTCTGACCTCTGTCTTAAAAAACAAAGGCAAATTCCATTACCAACACTTTGAAATGTTTGTTAACAGCTTATGTGACATAACAACAAAGAGCTGTAAATTTAAAGCTGCTTTTTTGTAAAGTTAGGTGCTGAATGACAAAATGCTTAATTTGCTTGTTGACTGATAGAGGTGGGTATAAAATACAAGTATTTTCAAGGAGTGTGAGCCTCCAAAAATAACTCAAACTATTGCATGCTGAATTATGCAAGAACATACAAGGATAGAAGATGAGCTCAAAAGACAGTAGTTTCATTTAAGGCAGTGTTTCTCAACCTTTACCATTTTTCAGCCCATTTTTAACTTTTTAAGTTTAATGACGACTCACAAATGGAGGGGTGAGGCATCCCCCTTAGTGAATCAAATGCGAACAACTGTAAGAGTGGGTGGTAGTTGTCCCCCTTGGTGAAATGATCTAGAGGACAGATATGAGGTTCAGTGCTAGCTAACTAGCAAAGAAAGTTGATTTCTGCCATATTCAACTACAACAATATCGGATCAGAGCATGTCCAGAACTCTCCTTCTTTAATGCTATAAACCATGCACTCCTGGAATATACGAACACACAAAACGTGTTAAACTCACAGTAGAACAAGGCAACTTACAATCTGATTAACAAAGTGAGATATGGCTAGTAGACAACTAAGGAAAGGTGAACAAGAAAATTAAGTTAAAAACAATTGTTGGAAAATATAAAAATATTGGTGGAAAATATAAACTTCCGGAGGGTCCATGATCTGTTATAAGTGTAAGTCACGGTCAAAATCAGACAAAGTCATAGTTCTCGTGACATAGTCCAACTGACAATGCACATCCTTTTTGGTATTCTACAATATTATATAATACATATGTGCTGAATAGTCTAATAAGAAAATGAAATCCTTTAATCCTTGAATTTCAAGGATTTTGTATCTCTGGAGCCACTGGTTTCATAGTAAAAAAGCAGTGGTACCATCTGCTGCAGCAGAATACCAAAAAGAGAAACTGAATGGAGGAGCATAAGTAGTAGTTCATAATAATTTTTATATGCAAATTGCAATGCAAACAGCCAACCAGCAGCTCCAATCATGGTGTTCTGAACTAAAGATCTGAACCTTCAGTCTAGATTTAAATGTTAAGACCAATCTGGCATATCATTCCAGTGCTTGGGGCCATTCAGCTGTTACCTCAACTTCCCACTATTATTTTATTAATCATTTGGACCTTTAGTTCATCAGCATTGTGATATTGCAATAAATGCTCCAGATAGATAAGGGGTGCATAGGCCATTTTAAATTTTACATACAAGAAGAATAATTGTGAAATCTGCTCAATAACTAACTAAACGCCAGTGTAAAGACTTAAGAACAGTAATTATGTGGTTGTACTTCACAGCAGAGGTCTGCATTCCGGTGGAAATCCCACAGGATCTGACTCAAAGTTTTGCAGCACAGAACTAAAATTTAAAAGTAGTGAGTGGAAGCAGACGATTAGACTTTATTTATGCGGTCAGAAGTAGGCAGTCAGGGTGTAGATGAAACTCTGTATTTATATACTGTTTACACCTAAAGAAAGGATGAAGACCAATCCTTTTAAAAATCCTGGTCTTTCACAAAAGTCCTTCCAATTATTTATGATGTACAAAAGGTATTAACAGCAATGAAGAGAAGTTGTCCCCTATAGTTCACATCCCATCTGTATAATTTTGGTAAGGGACCAGACATAATTTAGATCTGACATTTAGTTTTAGCTGTGGTGGACATATATAAAGTTCTTCCTTAATACAGTAAACAGATATCATTTGTGCAAGCATGTAACAATAAGGTGAATACTTCATAACTGGCCAAGGATGTTATTTAACCTCAGTGTTTGGGACCTTGGCACCTCAGAGGCATTTTACTTCAATTGGATTCACATATATTGGAACAGTAACTTTCCAGTGTATGGGGACTCCAGACATTAGCACTTTCTTGTTGTCAGCTACAACAGACAGTTACAGGTTAAATGATATTTGTGGTCTGGGTAATAAGGGACTAAATTGTAACTTTTAAGCTCCCTGTTTCACTGTTATTCTGTCACTCTGGGGCCAAATGTGAGTTTCTGACTTTGGCCATGTACTGAATAGAGTCAGGCATGGGGAAAGTAAAGAAGAATCAGAAATGACAGAATTATCTAACCAAATTAAAGTAACTCAGTTTCT
This sequence comes from Polypterus senegalus, assembly GCF_016835505.1. NCBI lineage: Eukaryota > Metazoa > Chordata > Cladistia > Polypteriformes > Polypteridae > Polypterus > Polypterus senegalus. The sequence continues at coordinate 54,956,662 of NC_053157.1, forward strand.
GTTTACCTAATTGCATCAGATTCCTAGTACAGACCTCTAAAGTATGCATTTTTCACCATCTACTCTAAGTTAAATATTCATTTTTGACAAGTGCAGTTACCTTTACTATTAGAGAGAAAAGCTAAGCTGTACATATTATAAGACACATATGGAAAGAAGATCTCAACAGATAGAAAACAAATAGAACTTACAATTGGTACCAAGTTCATCTTCAGCTGATTTGCCTTGTTACTGAGAAAGCTCAAAGCTGAAAATTGCAGGCTGGCTGTGAGATGTTCACATTCAAGCTTTACCTCCACAAGGCTGACTGTGCTCTGTTGTACCCTGCTCATTTCTAGAAGTCAGGTATGGGCAAATTTCTCATCCATTAATTACTTCACTTTGCTTGATTAGCCACTCCTTGATAAGTTGTCTGAGAATTTGCTGAGTAGTTGTTTAACTTTGACAAGCAATAGTTTCTATCGGTCATGAAATTGCATGATTATGTGTTGATAAGGAAAATATAATTAACATAGTGTATACACTGACATAAATTTTAAATCCAACAACAGAATCAGGTGATGCTCTAAGTCCGTGGTCATCAATCACAGTCATGGAGGGCCGCATTGGCTGCATGCTTTTATTCCAACCAGTTTCCTAATTAACAGACAGTCTTTGCTGATAACTAAACCCGGTACTTTACTATATGGCTTATTAGTGCTTTCTTTTATCCAGGACATATTTTAATTACATTGTAGAGTTGTAGTTTCTGAGAACATCATCCATATGTTTTGTGGAGTGGAACAGATTTGCACTTCACAATCCTTCCCTTTTCTCTCTCGTTTATTTCTAAACATTCCATCAACAAGAGATACTTCATGGTGCATTGTGAAAAGCTTTTTGGGGACACCTCTCCTTAAAACATAAATCCCTTTTCAAATGTGCATATTCTTTTTAACATGGACTTAGTTATGTGGCATACATCTATTGCTACTCTCATTTGCCTGTTCTTAACACTTCGCCAATATTTAGGGATATACAGTTCACAGTTTCAATGCACTTGCGCCCAGGAGTGTGGTTCATTACCTTACTGTTATACTTCCTTCAGACTTCACACAGGTCACTGTTGCCTTCCTATTTACAGTGTGCTCTCTCCCTCATCCCGACTAGCCAAGCTGAGAAATCACCTTGGTTCTCAGTCCTCAGTGGTTATAATAGAGCAAACTACTGGACAGGAAAGCAGGCAAACAGATAGTCCCATAAACTAAAGTGGGACTAAAGGGGCTGAGTGGTGACTCTGAGGCTAGAGATCTGGACTGGCAATCAGAAGGTTGCTAGTTCGAATCCCATAAATGCCAAAAGGGACTCTGCTCTGTTGGGCCCTTGAGCAAGGCCCTTAACCTACAATTGCTGAGCACTTTGAGTAGTGAGAAAAGTGCTATATAAATGCAAAGAATTATTATTAATTAAAAAAAGAATTATTAAAGTGTGGCAATTAAAACCAATACAAACTGGTACTGGTAGATGTTAAGCTTTTCCATTATTGTGTTTCTTGACATGTTAGCGGTAAGCTGGGGGATTCTTCACTTGACTTTTCCCCTCTCCTTTCTCCTCTGATCAGCTCTTTTACTGATCTTATAAAGCTAATCTAGGTATAATGTGGTCATCATGTTTACAAGACAACTTTGACTTTTTTAAAATAAAATTTCTTGTTTCTAAAAAACTTACAGAGCTCATATACTTCTGCCATCAGAGTCAGGAGACTCTAGTGAGGCTTGCTTGGGATCTAAGATGTGCTCTTGTGCCATCATTAACTGTACTTTGTGGTTGAAGCATTTCATCATAAATTGCACTTTATGGTAGTTGCGTTTGCTTGTCTCTTACAACCAAACACCACCCAACAGTAGCATTCCTGAAATTCTAGACTTACAATGCCACAGAGCATTTACACTTTGTACTTAAACTCGTTATCAAAATATCCAGGTAATTCTTAAGCAAACACCAAGGCATTAACAGACAAGGTACAATTTTCAGTAGTCAAGTAACAAAATGTTTTGGCTTAACAAGATGTATCAGCATAAAAAGGAATAAAGTGTCTTTGTAAAAGTGAATGTTTTAAAAATGACATAAAAGTTCTCCTTACAGAAAAGCTCTGCTCCTTTCCCCAGCAACTGGTGTACATGGAATCAAACTAGCTAGAGAGTTGGTGGTTTCTTTGTTATTTTAATTTCGTTATTCACAGTGTCTGGTTAAGAAAACAGGAAACAATTAAAACTTAAATCCAACTGCTTAAAACTAAAATAGGCAATTATGGGTTCTGAATGGTAACAGGTGAGTTAACTAAAATTAAGCCCAGCAAATTTAGCAACAAATAAATGGGTTCTTGCCTCGCAGTTAGGAGACACCTGGGTTCACTTACCGGGTCCTCCCTGTGTGGAGTTTCCATGTTCTCCCCGGTCCAAAGACATGCAGGTTAGGTGGATTGGCGATTCTAAATTGTCCCTAGTGTGTGTGTGTGTGTGTGTGTGTCCCGCGGTGGGGTGGCACCCTACCCAGGGTTTGTTTCCTGCCTTGCACCCTGTGTTGGCTGGGATTGGCTCCAGCAGACCCTCGTGACCATGTAGTTAGGATATAGCGGGTTGGATAATGGGTGGATGGATAAATGGGTTCTAATTAAGAAATTGATTGAAATGAAAACCTGCAGTCACTGCAGCCCTCCAGGACCGTGATTGAAGACCCCCCCCACACTGAGGCGACTTTTGGAGATAAAAAGAACCCATATATCCAAAATCGGTTAGGTTAAGAAAATTCGAACACATATCCTGTTTTAATTTAATACGGATCATGAACAAATAATCTTTAATACGTGGAGTTAAAACAGAAATTGCAAGACCGTATTACCCTTGGTAGTTAACTGAAGACTATAAACTGGCTTTGTATGACTGAGTATAGACCGGTGACTGAATGCTTTCTGAGGCTGCCTTGTAGTATAAATTGACCCGATACTGGATTTAAAACTATATAGATGGGAGCAGTGAGGAAGGTGAGTAATATTAAGTAATGACTGTGCAATATGAAGATGAATCCATCCATCCATTATCCAACCCGCTATATCCCTAACTACAGAGTCACGGGGGTTTGCTGGAGCCAATCCCAGCCATCACAGGGCGCAAGGCAGGAAACAAACCCTGAGCAGGGTGCCAGCCCTCCGCAGGAAAAAGAATCTATGTGGTAAATATAAAGTAAAAGCTTTATGCTGGGGAGATGGTTTCTCTTAAAGTAAATAACGATAATAATTTAGACACTACTCAAACAAAGGATGCTGACATATGGTTCAAGGACTGGAAGGCCTGTTCACAGTTGTGACTAGATGGACTCAGAAAAAATGTACCTGTGGTGTGCAGACCGTATGAACGAAAACATTAGCCAGCTGACCATGGATGGCATATGCACAGCCGAGATGAAAATGACAACAGTGTGGGACACTTAGGCGCAGCTGCTACTAAAATGTCAGCGTGTATTAAGTTACAGAAAGGTGCCATAACACACTGGCTGAAACAAGCAGCACTTCTGACCCTTTAAAAGAAACATGCAGGTCATAAGTAAGGAATGGGCACTAGGCCTGTCATTTTGTCACTGTCAATGGGCTGATATAAGAGATTTCAGCCAGACCACCATTCCAGATTTGGTGCCTACATTTAATGCTTGAATAACCTCATGGTTTCCAAGATATATGCAGAAATAGAGCCATGTCATGTCGTAGGAAGCATTTCTAGCAACTGGCCAGCTTCTGCTGCTCCCTCATACTGCCACCTTTAAAGGAAAATACTCTGCTAACATAAGAATATTGAAACTGATACCATATAGTATATATTATACATTTACAAAAAAAGTTTCCAACGGTTTAGAGTAAGTATGATCAATGTACTTTAACACAGAAGTAATTTACTAGGAACAATGATTAAGTAATCTTCATAGACATCTTTTTTATAATAATTGAAAGCCATTACAGATGTACAGTAGCTTGGTGACTTTTTTTCCCAAAGGAAATAGAAAATGTGAGCAGAAATATGATTACCTGCATGCAGTCACATTGCTAAACTATAATTTTTATCAAAAATATTATGAATATGTAAATTAAAATGAGTAGTTTCGATGAAGCATGGATTCGTTATATGACTTGGTGAAGTGTTATAAGGAAAACCTACATGTAAGTAATGAAATGAAAATGTAAATCATTTTTTGAACCTTAAAGCACACGTTACAATATAAAAATAAAATAAAACAAAGAAGTAAGCATTATCTTAGGATACAACAGTGTACCATGACCACTATAAATTGTTCTGTATTTTACAAGCTTGAAACTCTAAAATTTCTTGTCAGTATGATGTCCTAGAATAGCTCATAAATGGTTGTGTACAAAAAGTAAGGTTTATAGGAAGCACTTTCTGATGAAAGTGATGGCAGGTGGATGGATTTTATTTGCAAAAACATAAATAAAACCTGCAGAAGCTGGCGTCCAGGCAAAATGCCACCACAATTGTGAGCCTCCAAGCAGATGACTTTAAACTGGGATCTCGAAAGGTATTTAAATCGTCTGGATCTAAGGAGAGTTTTTAATAAACTTGTTCTCTTTTAGCATCTTTTTGCATATTCTTGAAATTGAAGGTTTACCTATACTGTACTGTGAAAGTAAATAATGTTGACCCTGGCACTTTAAAGGGTGTGCTGCTCTTTTACTTCTTCGTTTTGAATTTCTCAATGAGATTAATAAAATGTATCTAATCTAATGTATTTCATCCAATGACTGCCATTTCATGGGTATTATTAAACAGCATTATAAGATGGGTGCATGTTAATAGAAGGGCCAGAGACAGGGTGCTGAAGAATAGCTGACGGCTTTGTTTTCATTCTATTGTAACCCGGTGCCTGGAAAACCTAAAACACAAAAACCTGGACCATCACTTCTTAATTTTTATTTATTAAAATTAATAGTTAGATTGTCAGTTTTTTATTGCCTCTTCAGTGGTACAACTTGAGCAATGTCATATAACATAGCTAGGACTAACATCTTCTATTTAAATTATTTTAAACACTAAAATAAATCTTTAAGAAGAAGAGCAACTTTAAAAATATTTTCAGGGAATACAGAGTTCTATCTGAATGACTGTGTAATGAGCGATAAAGATTTTGTCTAATTGATCCATCTGTGAATTCATATTATTTTTTTCACTGAGCTCTGTCTATCAAAAGCTTTCCCTCTCGGCATGCAACACAACTCCTGGTCCAGGCTTTGGTTTTGTCATTTCTGGACTATTGCAACTCTCTTCTGGCAGGAGTACCAACATGTGTCACCAACTGGCTGCAGATGATGCAAAATGCAGTGGCACCTCTGGTGTTCAGCCAGCAAAGACGTTCACATGTCACTCCTCTTCTCAGATCTCTACACTGACTTCCTGTTGCAGCAAGCATTAAATTCATGTCCGTGATGCTTGCCTACAGAATAGTCAGTAGGTCAGATCCTATACAGTATATGGAGACACTTGTGAGGCCCTATGCTCCTTCTCAACCACTGAGACCTGCTTTGCATGGTATCAAATCTTAGTCCAGACTCTTTTTATATGTGGCACCTAGAAGGTGGAATGAGCTGCCCACCTCCATTTAAACTTCCGACTCCCTCAATGTGTTTAAGAAGTGTTTAAAGACTTCCTTGTTTGCTGAATTTCTATCTAACTCATATTTGGCTTTTGTAACCAAGGAATTGCAACTAGGTGCATTTTGTTCTGAGCTCTTTTCGTAAATGATGTTCGATTTTGTAGTAATTACATCTTGCCTGAAGAAGGGGCATGCATTGCATCGAAAGCTTGCAGACTGTAATCTTTTTAGTTAGCCAATAAAAGGTGTCATATTGCTTGGCTTTTCTCTAGTATTGTCCTGTAACACTTGTTCCTAAATAGTTCCCCAGACTGATGTTTGACGAATTAGGTTTTGACTGCTTTTGTAAGTTGCTTTGGATAAAAGCATCTGCTAAGCAAATAAATGTAAAAGTTAGCACTTTCTGAGTTTCATTATTTCCCATCACATCTTGGATATGACTTCATTCTAAGGACTGTGTCTTAGTGGTATCTGTTAACATGTCGGCTACCCTCCATTATGGAAGGCTTTTAAAAGGCAAATACTCTGTAAAAAAGAAACAATTCAGAGAATTGAATAATTATAGACTGGTGTCTCAAGTTCACATCACTACTTGCAGACTTTACTGTTAATTGCTACTGAATGCCCTTATAGTAACTATTTAGGCAGTATACTGTAGGTCCAAGAGGTGGAATGTAATTCTTTGAACTGTTAATCTTAAATAAACAGCTTTTCACACATTTCAAAGTTAAAACAACCTAAAATGTGGGGGTAAAGGTGTCCAAATTGCACGTTTTATTATTCTGTAAAATTCATATTATATTAAAGAACAAATGGAATTACCTCGAAATGCCTGATGACATTAAAATGTGAGATTTCAAAACCAGGGTTCCATCTGTTTTTTCTTAACTGAATAATAAATGGAATCACCTGCCTTGGTCAAGTGTTTATAACTGAGAAAAATGCCTAAAAGAGCATAACAACAACCTATGGTGAGTGCATTTCATGTTTCCACATGGAGGAAATTCCTGCAGCTAAAATTTACACACAGTTCATAGCATGGTTGTTAGCACTGTCAAGCACTGGATTAAAAACTTTTTCTGTTTTAATTTCTTAGAGAAGAGAAGAAAAGTACCTAGATTTCATTGTCTCTGTGTGTTTATATGTGTGTGTTTCTCTCCTATTCTTGGTGTGGTTTACATTATCAAAAAGAAAGAATTTATATTTTGTAATTAATGATCTAATATTCACTAACAATGCTTCTTTACCTGAACACAGACTTCCCCATTTTCATTGGAGTGTTAAAGAGATGTGATGAAATAATTAAAATCCATTTTGGAATTTTATTACACATGATGCTTATAGAGTTTTCATTTGATTGGATATCAAACTTTTTTTTGTTTCTATAAATATGATTCCTTATTAGGTGTTTTATCAAGACACTGTACAGTACGTGGGGTCCATTGGCTGTGGGGCATCTTTTGGTGAAGAATGATTCACTGATCTTGACTTTACTGACGATGCCAATGGAGGCTCTGATCGGGGCTCTCGAGAGACTGAGCGAGGAGTCTGAGTGTCTGGGCTTGCGAGTGTCCTGGATAAAAACCAAGATCCAGGCCTTTAATGACCTCTTGGGCACAGCCATCAGCAGTGTGTCTCCCTGCGGATAGAATGTCTACCTCATTGAGACACAGAGACATTTAGCTCTTTGGTGACTCTTCCTATGAAGTTAGTAGACTGATTGGGAGAGCATGGGTGGTCATGAGGTTGCCTGGAAAGGGGTGTGTGGCACTCCCAATATCTATGCAAAAGGATGAAGGTCAAAGTCTTTAGAGTCCTGGTGCTTCCTGTCTTGCTATATGGTTGCAAGACATGAATACTATCTAGTGACCTGAGGCAAAGAATGGACTCCTTTGGCACTGTGTCTGTTCGGAAAATCCTTGGGTACCGCTGGTTTGACTTTGTGTCAAATGAGCAGTTGCTCATGGAATCCCAAATGAGTCACATTACCTGCATTGTGAGGGAATGTCAGTTACGGCATTACTGCCATGTGATGCAATTTCCCAAAGGTGATCCAGCTCACAAGATCCTCATTGTTGAGGACCCAAGCAGCTAGACCAGGATTTCTCTCTATTATAAAAAAAAATCCTGGAGAGAAACACAAGGGCATTGAGATGTGATCTTCACATTAAGATCACGGAAAACATTTGAAAGAAACCGTGAGATGAAAGAGATTGACCACGGAACGTCTCACAATGACGTGAAACATGAGATTCTTGCAAGACACTCCCTACTTACAATCAATATCAAATAAGCCAAGAGGCAGCAAATATTTCAGTTGTCTAAAGTTTTGAGCACACACAGATCCAGGGCTCTTTAACGCATATAAAGCGTATAAGGACAATACATTATAAATGAAACGTTGACGACTAAGCGAAGAAGAAAGCAGCGCGGAGAAAAGAGACTCAAAAGCGTTGGAGAGAAAAAAGAGCACAACAGAAAAAGAATAATCCAGGTGCAAATTCAGAAAATAAGGAAAGTAATTATCAGCCTGGAACAAGTGGAATTGAAAAAAAGGACATCCAATCCGGCTCAGAATTAAAAGACAAAGAGTAAAAGACAAAGTAGAACTTCATAAAGATGTTCACAAACAATGGCGCTAAATACATTTAGAGCAGGATAGAGATTATGAAAGCAGTGGAATTCAAAAGGCTCAAAAAAAAAAGTTGGTGCGATAGACATGTGGAGAAAGTTAAAGGATATGAAAATAGGAAAATTAGAAAGTATAAAAAAAAGAAAGTAAAGATCGCAGTAGCGCAAACAAACAAACTGCCTCATTTAACTATCCACCTTTGGTTTTGCACAATAATCACTGTACTATTGCACCTTAACACTTAATTCTACTTTATTTACATAATTTTACTTATTTATTATGTTCTACTATATTGTTATCATTCAATCTGTGACTTTTTGTTAATCTAATTGATATTCTTCTAACTTTGCACAGTTTTTGATAAGCAGATCAGGATGCATTTCACTGCGTGTTGTCCTGTATAACTATGCATGTGACAAATAAAGAATTTTGAGAATTTCGAAAACGGAGTTTACCGCACATGCATTTATTGGTTACTTTGTAAAAAAAATTATGTTGTAGATCGTTTTGTCTGTGCTGAAATTCCAAACAGTGAAACCTATCCTGAATTATGGTACAAAGTCATTAAACACATGTCTTACTGACCTCATTTAAAAGATTCAGCATATTGGGACTTGCAAGATTCCAAATATTGTTTTACAGATGTTCTGAAATAAAAGTGAAACTAATGAAATAGCAACAATTCAAAGAAAAAAAAATCTTAAAAGTGTGTATCCGGAAAACCAAACATGAGGGTTGGCAAGCAAAGCGAGCAGGGGGCGAAGCCCCTTAGTCTTAATAAAGACAAAGTTAACCGCAGTACACCCCAGTTAAACAAACTAAGTATCTTCATCTTTGTGCTTCTCTTCATCTTTTCCCATTTCTATGTGGGGTTGATGTCTTTGATCAACCTTCTCCATGCAGCTCAGTCTGACACCTCCTTACCAGTCAAACCCTTTTCCTTCAGATCTTCTTTTACTTTATCCATCCACATTCACTTTGGCCTCCCTTGTTTTCTCTTCCTTTGTACTTTCATTTCCATCACTCTTCTGCCCACATATTCATTGGACTATAATGTAATGTCATAAAATAACAACTCCGGTACAGATATCACAGCACTGAAAAATTCGATATACTCTATGAAATATAAGTAGTGTGTGTTTTCAGTTTAAATCGGGCAGGGAATGCAGAGCAGGTAGGCACAGTCAGCTCTTTGAACTTGAAATGGAATACCTGATACTGAAGACATTTACGATATTTAGCTATTTTTTTCTTAGAAAAATACGTGTAATGAAAGTAACTAAATTCTAGTTAAACCAGTAATTGTGATGTGATTGTAAGAACTTAAATAGTTACATGTTATACTAGTTTACTAGTGGAATATGTAGTTAGATTACAGTAGCACGATACTCCCAACTCTAGGAATAAGTTGCCACCAACATCGGGAATTAATAAGCAAGAGCAATGGCAAAGTTTACATCATGACAGCAAGAAATATAGAGCTGTCTAATATAAAAATTGAATGTGAAATACATATTAACTAAAAACCTTTGTTCAGAGTAATATAGTAAAAGGAAAACAAAACTATCCAAAGAAGAAAATGTGTAAACAAAGTGCATGGTTTTCATTAGAAAGGATGCCAGCTATAGATTTTAACAAGACTTATTTTTATTTATTTATTTATTGTATTTTTTAGTATGTTATACTGTACAATTAATATAAAACATGCTACTAATAATGGGGTTGAATACTGCACAATGTGAAGTGGGACATGACAGAGCTCCAAAGGACTCCCAAACTCTCACAGCTAAGCGCAACCAATCTAAAATGTTGCAGGCCCCATTTCATAAAAAATGAATTAAACAGAATTGAATTTAGAGTTACCAAACAATTTTGAAAACAAAAGTCACAAGACACAGTAATTCTAACTACTAACCCTTCATGGGTGGCTGCCGGAGCAGGGCTCAGCACATCTCTGGTTAATGCAACTGTTAACACTAAACTCTTCAGTCCCAGTAACATTGACAACTCACGATCACAACGATCTTTTGCTATAAATAACTACCAATCCAGTAAATGGAAGACTTCTACAGTACCACCCACTGAATATTTACAGACAGGGGCCTGTGAGAAAGTTTTCATTAAAATCTTTGTAAACATTTTGTCTAGAAGATTTTTATGAACCAGTCGAACTGACGTTTGGCTGAAAAGAGGAGCCCTTTAGACTAAACAGCTGTAATACTGGAAATATAAAAAGTACTGGTTTTTATTGGACTTTGTAAGTCATCTGTGAGTCAAATAGCTCCAGGCAATAAACTGAGGTCTCTTAAAGATAATGTGAAAAAAGTGTATTGGAAATTAGGTCACGTTTAATGGAAATAAACTCCTTTTGGATGTGCTACTCAGATATAGTAAGCAATTACCCTTAAGAAAGCTTTCAGTAAGTACGCGAGTTTCAAAATGCCCCACTACACTTGAGTTCTATCTGAGGGCCGCACAAGAGATATATAGGAGGTCCAGTAAAAGTTACATAATTACATTGAATGAAACAGGAATGATCACTTGATAAGTATTTATAATGTGGAATGTCAACTAAGCATGTGACCACCCAAAACTTAAAACAAAATATGTTAATGATGTACATATACAGACAAAATTGAGCATATAAAAGAAGTTATGTCATATTTTATCTGACATATGTATATATGCAGCAAATTAGGAAAGGAAAATTGACCAAATATTTTACGATCATTTGCAACCGAATATCTGATTGGTTATGAAATGGCTGGAATGAATTTTAAATTTAAGATTTTTGCAATATTTATTTGGGCATGTTTCTTTGCATAATTATTGGATGTCTGAATGTTTCCATGGAGCGTCCCTATAAAGTCTATGCACTTTGAATAATAGGTCATTTGTCAATTAAAGCATATCATGGAGGGTTGGCTCAATATACTTCTCTTAACATGAAACCTGAATTCCAGCCTTGTATTGAAGGTAAAAGTTGTCCTGTCTCATATGAGTCCTTACCGTTTGATTACTTATATACTGTTATATCTTCAGTTGGAGATTGTGCTGAAAATATTCAGTTTAATTGAAAATATTCAGTTTAATTTTCCCATCAGGATGTTTAGGTGTATGGCTTCACAGATTAGAAAATGTTTCACAAAATACACTGTCATTGAGATTTTAAGCTTATTCCTGCCACTCAAAAATTATTTTCTGGAGCTATTTCACAATGATTATTGTATTAGTTCACAAAAGTTTTGCATTATTGTGAAAAAGAATGGTGTTAGTTTTCAATAATTATTGTTATTTTGCAAAGGTATTCCATTATTACGCAAAATGTATTGAATTATTTCACTGTAATTACTGCATTATTTCACAAAAGTATTGCATTATTATGCAAAAGGAACTGTCTGGTGTGGTCCATATCATCGTATACGTGCAGGCTATGGACACTGTGTGACAACAAATGAGGGAGAGATTAAGGATGGGCAGAGTGACTAATCAAGTGACAAGAAATAAATAAAAGCCATACACATACATTTAATCCTGCATGTGGCGAGGGGTAAATTTAATCCACCAAGTTTAGGGTCACAGAGAGCCAATGATTATCAAAGCAGCACTGAGTGTGAGGCAAGAAGCAACTTGTTTGTGCCGGTACCATTAGGCATGCATGTGGGGAGAGGGCTTAAGAAAGCACATAGCTTGCAATCAAGTGATAATAACTGAACAAAAGTTATTGGAATACACTTAATTTTAATTTAGAAATTAAGCAATTAAAAAAATGCAATACTTTTGCAAAATATTGCAACAATCTTTTTTTTGTTTTGAGTGTTGGACATAAGTTTCTATAGAAACACACATATCTGTAATGAAGAGAGACCCTTCAAGTCTGGCCAGGGCTACTACATAGATCTAGCAAAAATAAAGAGATATGGGCAAGGCAAAAATCAAGCAGGGACTTAAAAATATGTGAGGTACAAGTAATGTCCTATATATATAGTAACTCTTGTGGTGCGCAATGGAAAATCATTTAATTTAATCCAATACCAGTATACAGCAAAGAGTGCTAACTCCATGAATGTACAAGGTGCACTCATGTGAGCCACACTGAGGAAAATGTGTTACGCTTACAGCATTGCCCCAAACCCATAATGGAAACAAAAATAGCCACCACAACAACAACAAATTCCAATCATTGCAGAAATGAATATGTTATACTCGTATTTGTATTAAAGATTTTTTGTAGTATAGAATCTACACCAGGCAGTGACAGGGAGAATTCCTTTTGAATAACTGTGAACTTACTATTTGTCATCTTCCTGTACAGTCTGTGAGGACCAAGACCCTGAAGAGGTCTTCTGATCTCAACTCTGCTCTGCCAGAAACAACACCCTTACCAATCTCCAGGGTATTTTGCCTCAAAGAAACAGCAAGATGGCACCAGAATAAGACCAGCGAGTAAGGAAGATTTACACTAGTGTTACCAAAACCAAAACTTTCCCTTTTTTTCTCTCTTTCTCTTTTTGAATAGTTTTGTCTATAAAATTAAACAAGAACACTCAACACTTTTTACACATCCATTAACACTGGTGCTGCTATGGCAGGCTTCAGGTCCCCTTGATGTTGCCCATGGATGAATGCAAAATGATGCAAACTTTTGTATATAGTGCTCATACAGGCCATATCATGGTCATCATAAATATCCAGACTCTGATGCAAAGAAATTAGAAGGTGACTTAGCAAAAACTTCTTAGTACATCCTTTCTCCAAAACTCTCTTTTGAACCCACTTATCTAGTATTACAGGAAGCTAGTGCCTATAAACAGTTTCCATTCAAACCACTCAGACTACTCAGAACACAAGGTTCTCTGACTGGTGGATGCCCAGGGTCCTTAACCAGTGTTGAAAATACACTTACGCGCATTACACTTACGCGCATCATACAATACAGAACAACACAGGAGGAACCACTTAAGGAGGACAACATTAAGTAGTGATCATTATATGAACTGGGGTCTCCAATGCAAACATTGCTTTGTCAATTTATATAGGAGGAGAGAACAGATTCTTCAATACAAGTCGTGACCATGTTTTTTACATTCCCTAATTCTGTGCTTTATTTTTTATAACAGCGATTTTAAAATTTACTCACATACCCTTCACCTATGTTACCACTTTTCACACATAAAAAACACTACAGAGCTAGAAAGAGGTTCTGTGCAATCACCCGTGTCATATAGGCTACATTATTGGTATGCTGGAGATAATGTATTATACCCTAACCAACAATGACAGAAAAAGGAAGCAATCCACCACAGAAAATTTAAATCATAAACCACAATCTCTAAAGTTTTATAACAAAATCATTCATCAATGTTACTGACAGCATAGCTGGTTCATGAATGTATTTTTCGTTTGGTCTTTCACAGGGTACATACTTGACTAAACCAAACTCTTTGAATAACAATCATGTCAACATACCTGTAAGTATCCTAATCACAGAACACCTCATTGGCCAGAACCTGTGAACAGAACTGATGATTAACCAATGTTTAAATGTAGTCCATCGATGTAACCAGCAGAGCTCTCGGTATAAACACTAGAGCAGTGCAGTCAGCTTAAGTAACTGTACAGAAAAAGGAATCCCACCTATAACACATAAACAGATAAAAGAAATGTTAAGAATAACTTGGGGCTTATCGTGGCTTTGCTGCAGCTCTACCCCTGGGTGAAACTTTTTTTCTTTTAATTTTATCATTTTTATTAGGTGTTACCAGTAATTATTCCTCTTTTTCCAACTAAATTTAGTGCCAAAGATGGTGGAGACCATTGTGTCACAGTCATTATGAAGGGTCAATGTTTATATAGCATAGCCAGCCAAGGGCAAATAGATGAGAAAAATCTAACCTCAGTTTTTTGTTGTAGCATTGCCTTGTGCCCCTTGTCAAATGTCAGGCTTCTTTGTGTATTTTCTGTTTGTCTTTATGGTTTTGATTTTTGAACTTGTTTATCATGTCTGAAAGTTTTGAGGTATGTGTTTTGCTTGTTGGTCATCTGGCTGAGTGGTCAAGTTTTTGACTTCTGAGTCTCTGTTCTTGTTTATGCCATTTTTTTAGGGTTTTCATCTTTGTTCCTTTTAGTAGTATTTTGTGTTCTTCCCTCCCTTCTCTTTGTTTTGATTATTTCCAGTTTTGCCTTTTTAAAACATTTTGGGGATTTTTTATTATTATTTACCAGTAACGGCGTACTGCATGATAATGTGCAGTGAGTACACTTGACTTGAGCATTCCTAGCTTTCATCCTCTTTCTCTGTACGTTTAGCATTCGTTTGCACAGAGGTTGATGCGCTTGCTGCTTCCTGAGCAGCTCTTTTTCTCCACCCTAGCGGCCCGCTGCTTCTCTTCTTTCGTTGGCATCTTTTCGCGTTAAAACCGATTAAGTTCATTTTTGTGTTGCTATTACTTAGTACATTTTCTTTAATTTTTCACTTAAGCTGGCACTTAAGTCTTCAATCTGCCTCAAGAATGATTAGCGAAGGTGGTAGGGAATGAGAACAGCGCCCATACGCATGTGCCGCACAGCTGCCCTGCTGCACACTGCTGAGAGTTGATTCTACAATAAAATAAAATAAAAATAAAAAGAGTAATAAAAATCATCAACCTGAAAGCGGATAGTAGACGTCATGTAGTATATGTGTTCCAAATTTCAGGTCAATAGTTCAAATGATTTGCGAGCTACAGGTGATTTTAAATCCTGGACAGACAAATGAACAGCCATGGTATTATATAAGAAGATTTCTTTATTTATTTAAGAATTTTAAAGTAATAACATTATGTAGAATTTTTCATTTTTTTCTTGTGATCTAATTTCTGGTAAAGAATCATTATATATTTAATTACTTTAGGTTTGATTATGGGTAATAGTTTGTTTTGGTTGGCTTTTAATATTTCTGATTTCCCTGTGGGTAGTACTAATAAAACCTTGATAGAACACCTACTGTATATTTCTGCTGTTTTGTGTCCACAGAAATACAGGACTTTGGATGAAATTATCAATTTTGAATCAGCTCTCAATGTCATTCTGCATGGGTATCGTATTGCTGAAGGTGCCTTCCTCCAGATATTTTTTCCAGTTAAAACACTGTTTATACAGCAGGGACATAGCCGTATGCCCCTTTGGCCTAGTTTTAAAAATGGCAGGTTCTAGATGCATCTAGTGTTATTAAACTGTATATGATACTGTATACCATTGGTTGGATTACAAGAAATTAATTTTTATTCATTGTTTCATTTATATTTTGCTTCATGATTGACGTTTACAAATGTCAGGTTTGTCACAGTAATTGTTGGACAGATATTAGTGTGTGATACCAGGAGGCCCTGTGTTACTTGTAGAATGGATGACAGAGGATGCTTTCAGTTCTCTTCTAAATGTAAAAAAAAAAACAAATTTCTTCACAGAGAAAAAAGTATGGACTATAGAATTTCAGGTTCTTGGTTTTCTCTGCTTCACTACTTTTCATCTTTTGCCAATGGCGATGAGAAGGTGTTCAGAGAAATACAAAGTGAGAAAAATGGAATGGAAAGAATGAATTGGTAGAATCATAATTAAAATACAGTCAGGGGTCAAAATCAAATGAATCAGTCAAAACTGATCATGAGAGCCAAAAAGAAAACCAAACCAACAGAATGAAGCCAAAAGGTTCTAATCTTAACATCTTCTCAAAAGTGTTATTCCACAGAATTAAAGCAAAATAAGAAAAGAGATCAAATGCTTAGATGTCAGGCATAGCACATTGCCATATTATAATGGCATGACATAATAATATATTACAACAAGTGGCCCCCATGTCAGAGAGAGGGGTTGTCAACATCAGAAGAGAACACTCAGCATTGATCGTCAGGCCTGTATCCCTCTAGTGGATGAGATTCCAGCTCCACACTGTTTTGAATCCCCTACCTCTTGCATGTCATATTCCTCATCACTATAGTTCCTATACTCACTGAGGGTGAAGTGGATGAGACAATCAACAGTTAGATACTGGTTTAAACCTTACAAATTAGAAGTTGGGGTGGATCTTTAAAGGGCTTGGGAGAGCCAACCTAAATGACATTGGTCCCAGCTTCTTGTCAGTATTATATGGATCTTTGTACTTGGGACAAATAATTAGGGAAAATTCATGTCTGCATGACTTTAATTCAGAAAGAACATTTCTCTGCCAATCCAAGAATACTATCGTAGGGATTTCCTCTAGCAACAGGTTTTCCTAACCACTTGCAAATGTTTGTTTCCAGCATGTTAAAGATAAGTTCACAGAATCAGTAAAAAAAAAAAGAGTGTACTTAAAGCCATACTTACACTTAAATATGGTCCAACTTGGTATGAAATACAGCTAAAATTAGCTGAAAAGCAAAGACAAGCAAGCTTGGCGAGCATTGAGCCTTTCTGATCAGTAAAGATAATGTGTTGTCGTCCAGGTACTTCCAGTCACAGTCAGTGGTGTCATTCTTTGAGGGATAATTTAATTGTTAATCATTCTCCATATTCACATCATAGTTCTGCATGGTGGACATTAATGTCTTGGAAAAGAAGGCACACCTGTATAATTTCCCAAAGTCTACAACAATTTTGGAGGCATCAACCACTAATTCGAATGAAAGGAAACATCCAGGAAAACATAGAATAGAAGCAGATACACAGTAAATATTTTTTAAATGCAGAAAGGCTCCCTGAACCTGAAGGGCAATAATTCAACTAAAATTCTCAATAAATCACCAATAATAATTTGCAAATCCAGTAAACCATTGCACCTACCTTACTGAAGTGAAGGTTTCCATTCTTCTATTTTTGACCTTAGCTATTGTAACATTTGTAAACCTGACTGTGAAATCCTCTAGCCTAGAAATAGGACAGATGACTTATGAAATTCACTTTTTTCATGTAAATTGTTGAAAGAGAACATTAGAAGCATGATTTATGTGAAAAGCCATATCTGGAGTAAAAAACAGAATGTTTTTGATATATATATATGCATTGAGATGCCTGTATTGTGTAATAAGAATGAGTCTCCAGACATCATAAAGGTTTAGGGTTACTTCCCAGCTGCAAAAAGTTTTTAGATATTTGAACAGAGATGATCACAAGGCTGAGTCCAAAACAGTACTGATCATTCAGAGGTAAGATGGAGGTTTTAAGGGCTTGGGGAGGAAATTATGTCATCTAGTCCCGGAACCAGAAGTGACATCATCAGAGGTGCCGGACCAGGAAGTGACGTCATCAGAGGGGCCGGAGCTGGAAGTGACGTCATCAGAGGCGCCGGAACCTTGTGAGATTTCCCAGGAATGATCTGCAAGAAACTGAGAGAGAGAGTCAGCACACCATGCCACCCCCTGGTCTGGTGTAGTATCACAGTTCCCCAGGCCATTTAGCTATCTCCTAAACACATGTGTGTGACAATTGTCATTGACAAAGCACTAAAAATCAGCTAGAGCATTTGCCTATTCATATGGTATGTGGAGTTACTCATCATGCCTAGTAGAGATGATAAAAAAACAATTTTCCCTTCATCCTTTTACCTAATTCTGAAAAGGTTGTATGCACTGTGTACATCCAGTTTTGTGAAATAACAGACCCTGTGACTTTCAGGCTTCCAGGAAGCAATTGGTCCCAGAAGATCAAGCATCCTTGGTACCTAGAGGATTAGCCACCTACTACCATTAGCTTGTCTAGTGATTCTGTGCTTTCCAATATGAGTATCTCTCTTTCTCTACCAGAGGTGTGTTCTGGGACTTCTTTGCTATGTGTCACCTTTGCTCCTAACAACCACTTGACAGCCAGACATCTCACCATAATATACTGTATATTCACATACTCATTCATAAGCTCCTTGGTAACAAAAAGAACATTTTTGTCATCATTTAGGATGAGTTTTCAGTGACTTGGATGTTTGGTCTTAAGACTTGCCATAAACTAATTCTGTCAGACACGTATCAGTGTCTTTTTTGTTCGTTTATGACAGACAAAGGGACACAGATCAGAAGGCAAATCATGACTCAGAGATCTTTTTTCAGCTGTTCAAGGTGATGGTTATTAAACTTGCTCTTCATCACATTCTCTGGCCTTGACCTGTTTTCATACACTCTTATATTATTCTTTGGTAAAATATATTACCAAAAGTTCAAGGGCCACACTGATTATTTCTAAGGTGTGATTAGAGTTACGTTAAACAGAAAGGAATGTCACAAAGATACCAAGAGCTTCAAGATAAACAGGAAGAACAATATAGACAATGGAGAAGATCAGGTAAACATAAAAAACCCTGAGAAAATTCAATGCAAATAGATGTCTTAAATGCTAACCGTCGGCTTTGCAACACATAATATCATCACAAAATTACTATTTAAGTTAGAGGCATGGTAAGATCAGTATGCAAGCTTTCGAATAAGTTAAAAAGACTTTACAACGGTACAATTTGTACTGTACATCATTCCTCTTGAGTCTTGGCACAACTCAGATACTTGGCATCAATCAGATCAATGGTGAAGAGAAACAAAACACATGCCAAAAGTAAACAAGGAAAATGGCCATTTTTTTACAGTGATCAACCAAAAAAGTTTAAAGTCATTGTTATGTCATCAATAATAGTAATAATAAAAACTTGCAGTCCCGATGACACGATAAACTAATAAAGCAAACAAATAGCAAAATGAAATAATATTTACAAGAAAAAAATGTTTTTTTCCTCCTTTAAAATAAAAAAGCATTTTCAAATAAAACATATAAAAATAAATGAGCAAACAGCTCACCAAGACAGTCCCCTCTGATATGTTTCTATGGGCATCCTCCTTAAATACTGCTCCCCTCAGGTGAAAGACTTCTAACTTCTAACATCCTGCTTTATATGGCCACCAGACTTCTAGACCAATCCCGTATGACACTGATCCTGTTTCCTCCAATGAGTGCGCATGATGTGACCTTGGCCACACAAGATCTTCCCTCCTCCAGGAACTCTATATTTAGCCGAGTTCACACTTTTTGCCTAAGTGTGGTTTTCGTATGGATTAAAGTGTTTCCTTTTGATTAAGATTTTGCAATGTATACTGAATCTAAATGCATGATTGTTCTGTATTTCCAGTACCCAACTTTAGCCTGCCATTTGACTTAGATTTTGTATTCTTCTCCTGGTCCTGTTCATCTCACTTTCAGCTGTCTTTTCCTGTCATACAGTACAGGTAAAGAGTGTTATAAACCTTAGTTTTATTGTATCTAGATTCAAGTTTGCTTATTATTTTTGGAAAATCTAGATATTTACTTTTCATTGCTATTTTATTTGAATCCTTTTTTTCTGTAACATCATCACAGCACCATTTTGTAAATTTTGCTGATGCCAGTTTTGGACTTTTTTCATAGATGCAGCCATGTTGTTGTTATTGGCAACAATGTTGTTGCTGGCTCGCGTGTCTTAGTAACATCGCTACGAGTAATGTCATTAGGCCTATGTGTTTGAGATGGCAGTGTGGTTCTATCAACGGCCAAGTTTAGGGGTTAAAAACTCAAATCTTCATTTGTGTCAGTTAAATAGGGAAAGGATGTTTAGCTAGCCTGGAAATGTGTTTTATTGTTTTCTCAACTTTGACTTTTTGCCTCTTGTTTTAATCATTGGTTTCTTTACTTAGCACTTCTGACACTAAGCTCTCCCTTTGACTCTTGTCTTAGTTCACTCCTCTAAACTACTTTTTTCATTTCCTGGTCTTTCAAAATTTATGTAACAAATCTGTTTCTCCGTCTACTCAATACAGTGTGAAGTCAAACAAAATGACACCTTTTATTGGCTAACTAAAAAGATTACAATATGCAAGCTTTCGAGGCAACTCAGGCCCCTTCAAGTAAGATTCTTGCTTGAAGAAGGTGCCTGAGTTGCCTCAACTTGCATATGGTAATCTTTTAGTTAGCCAATAAAAGGTGTCATTTTGCTTGACTTCTCACTATATCCATAATGGCTAACACAGTACTACACCCTAGTACTTTAGTCTACTCAAGACACATAATTTTAATAACTACTGCAAGAGAAGATGGAGCCACATGACAACAGTGTATATTTCGTGCTCAGTTTTCTGAGTACACCACAAACATGTTTTTGGGCCAGAACAGCTGACTATATCTCAGACATTCACTTTTTTCTATGTTAAAACATATATTGTATGATGGACACTTAGGTGCAAAAGGGATTAAGTTATCTCATCATCTTTTTGGCTCACTATGCATCTCATGATTGCTTTGTTGCTGGAAACAATTAAGGTTTATGTATCTTAAAAAGTGAAGTACTTACAATTTACATAAAATAAGTCTGTTCTGTTAGCTGAAGTAATCGGTTACTAATTAAGAAAGTGGCTAGAAAGGAAAATTACAGCCACTGTGGCCTTCCAGATTCTGAGACCTGTTGGCTTGTGCAATGGATGGAAAAAGAATTGATTTGGTTTGTTCATGAATTTGTTTTCTGACTGATGATAAGAGTGACACTTTATCTCTTTTAATTTCCTAATACTGTATCATTTAGATGTTACGATTTGGCAGATGAACAAATTACACTGCAATAGTTGCTTTTTTTAAAACAGAAATTGCCGAGCTTTAGAAGTGATTCTTTTATCTTTAGAGGTTTTGTAAACTGAACTACTATAGTCATCATGTCGGCAGAAGAAAGACATCAAATGTCAAATTTGAAACATTTATAGCCATAATCTGTCACTGGTGAGTATCCAAGAAGGCGCTGAATGTTCAGTCAGAGAAGTATTTTGTTACATTGTTTTTTACAAAACCTATCCAATGCCAGACAGTTGTCTATCCATCTTTACAATAAGTGCTGCTGACACTGCTCTTCCCAGTGTAATGTAAAATGCTACAAACCAAACTGTTAACATTAAGAAAGTAATTTTTTTAATTACCATGACTTAATATTATATGTAACTAAATCCACCTTTTGACAACTCTTTGCCCTACATAGATGTCAAATTAAAAAGCGTATTGCAATTTGCTGCCTCTCTCCAGCCCTTTCAAAAACAGCAATATTGTCCATCCATACTCTTCCTATAATGGGGCCTGGGACAGTGAAAATAATGCTGTGAAACTGATGCTAGCAATGCTTTTCCTGTATCACATCAAGGTGTCCTTGCTGTCCTTAGGAAGTGTATATTAATAAGTAGTACACTTAACATCTGGCCTCTACTACTCTCTACTACTCTACTCTCAGGACTACCCAAAAAAGACATAAATCACTTGCAATGAGTGCAGAATGCAGCTGCTAGAATCCTAACTAGGAAAAGAAAATCCAAACACATTTCTCCAGTTTTGATGTGACTACACTGGTTACCTGTGTCTTTCAGAATTGACTTTAAAATTCTGCTTATGGTTTATAAAGCGTTAAATAATCTCGCTCCATCTTATATATCGGAAAGTCTGACACCTTATATTCCAGATCGTAACCTTAAATCCTCAAATGAGTGTCTCCTTACAATTCCAAAAGCTAAACTTAAAAGAAGTGGTGAGGCGGCCTTCTGCTGTTATGCATCTAAAATCTGGAATAGCCTGCCAATAGGAATTTGCCAGGCAAATACAGTGTAGCACTTTAAAACACTGCTGAAAACATATTACTTTAACATGGCCTTCTCATAACTTTACTTTAACTTAATCCTGATACTCTGTATGTTCAATTCATTATAATAACTATTATTGGTTATTTTAGGTGGCTCTAAAATCCGTACTAACCCCTACTCTCTTCTGTTTGTTTTTCCGGTTTCTTTGTGGTGGCGGCCTGCGCCACCTCCACCTACTCAAAGCATCATGATGCTCCAACATTGATGGACTAAAAGCCAGAAGTCTACGTGACCATCATCATCAAGCCCTTCCGTGAGAACCCTAAATCCAAAGAGGACTGTTTCATTTATGTGAGGTAGAATGCCCAGAGGGGACTGGGCGGTCTCATGGTCTGGAATCCCTGCAGATTTTATTTTTTTCTCCAGCAGTCTGGAGCTTTTTTTTTGTTTTTTCTGCCCATCCTGGCCATCGGACCTTACTCTTATTCTATGTTAATTAATGTTGACTTATTTTATTTTCTTACTGTGTCTTTTATTCTTCTATTCTTTATTGTGTAAAGCACTTTGAGCTACATTTTTTTGTATGAAAATGTGCTATATAAATAAATGTTGTTGTACTACTCATTGATCTGCTTTCTTCTGCTTATCTCTTTGACTACACAAGCCTACTGAAGTGAGTCTCAGTATTTAATATGGAACAGTGTAATACTTTTAACCAGTTCTATGAAAGTTTGTCATTGGGCACCATGAGTTTTCTACCACAGCAGCCCGGGTTTTGTTAAGGTAGCTGTTGAATTGTTTGCTGAATGTTTACACAATAGAATATGAAGCAGTGTGAAGCAAATGAGATCATGAATCAGAGCAAGTTTAAGAAGATTGCTGTCCATTTGTACATTTGTTACTCATCTTCATATTTTGTTAATTTATTTCTTGAAAAACAAAAGAAAAACAATCCAGACAAAAGACAGGCAGGAATATTTTACCAACGGTACTGAATTTGTAAAAAAAATAAATAAAAGTAAAAATAATAATATTTAATATTAAGCCCTTTTTATGTTTAAACTGTCACTACTATTATTCATGAACCAATAACTTAAGTTGAGGTGGAAGTTCCGGAAACAGCAAAGTTATTTATAAGAGACTTAATGTGTGCAATCTGAACAAGCATGTGCCAGACTTTCTGTAGTCTGCCAACGATGTCTGTCTCAAATTCTGTGATGGCAACTTCAAATGTTGCTATGGTATCTTATCTTTCAAAGGCACAGTCAGGTCACAACACTTCAGATCCTAACATGATCTAGATTTTACCAAACTATTAGCTGTCACTGCTGAAGGTTGAAGCTAAAAACATGAAAGTAAGTAGTCAGTCAAATAAAGCAAATTAATCTTCGGGTCTGGGGGAATGTTAAAAGAAGATCAAAGATTCAAGAGGTACTATTTTCAGGTAGATATGTACCTGTGAGGCAGTGGCGTAGCATGGGTGTCAGCCACCCGGGCGGAGGAAAATTTCGCCGCTCCTTATTTAGGTATTTCAATTTAAAAGATTAAAATATACAGTAGTTCTTTGCCGCCCCACTACGCTACGCCACTGCTGTGAGGATTTACATATTCCAAAAAAAGAGCACCTAGGACTTAAAAGAACTTCTGATTGAGAATAAAGGTTAATTTAAAGGTGGGGCTATCCAAGAGGTTAATTGTCTGGAAAATGACCAATAACAAAATTTAGGAATGCAAAACAACCAATAAGGACAAACTAAAATGACTTTCGTATATTAATTTATGACAAAAATAATTTCCAATTGTGCAATCACAATCTTTAAACTTGTGTATAATTTAATATTGTATTAACCTTTTGACTGGCTTAGTTGAAGCAACCTGATCATGTGATTATTGTTGTCAATACTGTTATACAGGGCGAGCCAAAATGAAGTACCACATTTCAAACATTTATTTTACAAAAATGCTACAAGATCAAATAAATTTCATTACAACACAAGAAAGGGTACACAAAATAAACTTTTTTCACTGTGTTTTAAAAATGATGTCTTCAAGGTGGAGGCCATCATTAGTGATACACTCTTCACGAGACAATTTCTGAACATACACATGACTTGTTAGGCCATTTCAAGGGGAACAACGGTGGGCTTCAAGGTTTTGAGGTGGGTGTGTGTTTACCTTCAACTTGAGATAGCCTCACAAGAACAAACAGCACGGAGTGAAATTAGGCAAATGTGAAGGCCACCCATCATCACCACGCAGGGAGAGCAGCTTCCTCTGAAACATCTCCCGCAAAACTTGCATGGATCTCCATGCTATATGAGGTGTTACTCCATCCTGTTGAAATCAGGAATCCACCACATCCATTTCTTCCAAAAAGTTCTCTAGCATTTCAATGTAATGTTCTGAAGTGATGGTGACCGTTGCTCCACCCTCCTCAAAAAAGTAAGGGCCTAAAATGGCAAATTCGGCAAGGGCGCACCAAACTATAGCATGCTCACTATGCAGGGGTCTCTGATGAAGTTCACGAGGGTTGGTTTCAGCCCAATAGCGACAGTTTTGCTTATTTACACAGCCATTCAAATGGAAATGTGCCTTATTGCTGCACATGACGATGGCATGTCGATGAACGGTTTGCAAAATGTTTGCGCACAACTCTCTACATCTCACCCAGTAAGTTTCTGCACTACCACCATTTTGTATGGATGGAAATTAAGGTCCTCATGCAATATCCTCCTCAAAGACGTGTTGGAAATGCTTAAGGCAGAAGCATGTTTACGTGCTGAACATCTAAGAGACTGCAAAATTGATGCCCTTACAGCTTGGATGTTTTCAGGCATTCGTACTGTGAAAAAGGGGGCTCTGCACACCCCTGGAGGATGGGGTTGTTCCTCCGAGGCCCCCTCTTGAACGCTGTTGCAATGGGAAAAAATACAGTTTGCCTCCTCTTTGCTCCATTAGATGCTGTGCTGCTCCTGCTGCTGTATCACGTGATATGCTTTAAGCACAGCACTTTATATATTTAAAAGCCTTTACAGCACCTGCCTTTTTTGCTTATTGCCTTGTCTCACTTCTCCCCCGACATCCTCTGCTTTATGCTTTATTATGCTGTTTACGAATAAAGTTTATGTTTCCTGAAAACCCCGAATGAATCTGTGTAATTGCGTAACCCAAGCGTGACAGTACGTACAGTCCAAGGACGGCCTGGAGATTTTCTGTTCAATGTTGTACCAGTCTGTCTAAATTTAGCCACCAACTGAAGAATTGTTTTCCGATTTGGGACTTCACCGTTAGGAGGGATGCTGAAGTGCGTTCGGAAGGCGCATTACATAGTGATGATGGATTTGTTGTTTTTGAAGAACACTTCAACAGCTAAAGCACGGTGCGCACTGAAAATTACAAAGACCCCCAACCCACTCGGCTGCCTCTGCCTCATGCAGTGACCTTGAGAAATGTGGTACTTCATTTTGGCTCACCCTGTATTATCAGTCATTCTCAGACTTACATTTTTTATAAATGTAAATACAGCCAGAAAGGAAAGCTTTTTGTTTAAACATGCAGGCCAACAGTCGAGACCACCTATTTATTCTGTGTATATCTTCTGAAATCAAGTTAGCCCATGGAAACCTCAAGCTTTTCTTCCTTAATTTAAATGAAAATTATTTTAAAAATATGCACTTAAGATACAAAAAAACCGCTAATCAACTAAGAGGGAATTTTATCTCATCCATCATGTTTTTCTGTCCTCTCGCTAAACTGGTGCCTCTTCTGTCCTTAACCTATGTTGACAAATGTGTTTTTGATTCATTTATCCAACCAACCCCCTCAAAACACACAATTAGAAAAAGTGATCACTTGTGACTTGGCTAAAGATGGAAGAGAACTCACAGTCACAGTGACGCATTACAAAAGCGTATTACTGCTAGTGTTAAGGAGCCCCAGTAGTGTTTCTTCACACAATATAGCAAATTGCCCAGGCCATCACAAAGTTGTAGATCATGGGAAGGATGTCACTATGAAATACCCATCTTAATGCAATGTACCTATTACTCAAGTTCCAGTGCTGAACAGAATGTACCACAAAACAAAATACAAAACAATCATGCAATATAAACAGTGTTTAAAGTTTGCGGAGAAATTTTATAACTGGATAGTTGCTGAAGGAGTATCATTGATTATCATTTCACAAAATTTTAACAAATGAGAGCTTTACACGACTAACAGATCAGGAACAATGATCTCTTTGAATGAAATACTCACTCCTAAACTGGCTTGTTTATCCCACCGTGCAAAGAATCCTTCTGATCTTAGCTTAAATTAAAAGTACAGTATTTTCCCAAGTTATGACAAGCCTAGAATTCCATGAACTTGTTGCTTATTACCTGTCACATTGACGCATTTGGCATTTTCAGTTATTGCTGTGCCGTGCATACTTGCATTAATGCATACGCTGGTTTATTCCAGCAGGCGTCTGCATACAGACTATTGAATTACATCATGTTCATTTATAAAACATGTTTTTCATCTGTCCCCACTTAAGCATTTAACATCAGAGTCACCCTTTCACTGTCTTTAAATTCCAGAGAGTGACAGAATAGTTGCCATTTATTAACATAAGTAACATAAGGTCACCAAAGTGACATAAGGCCAATTGACCATTCAGAGTTACAAAAGAGAAAAAACACAGACAGTACGTTTCACCTATAAATTTGATTATTTGTTTTGTATCATTATATTGTGATTGAATATATTTATATTACAAATGTTATGCGAGTGCTGCCAAAACCTGTTTAAAACTATAGTCTTAAAGTAATAACTGGTAGAGTATAATCTACACATGGATATGTGGATCCAAATAATCATTCTGGGCTGGTTGCTGATATTTGGTTCAAAGAATGTATACCAACTCAAACAATAAGATTAAATACATGCATTTAATGGATCTTTCCTGAAATGCAATGAGGAAGAGATGAGCCTTCCAGATATAAGCAGAGATAGCAACCTGCCTTCAGGAATCTACACACTATCACTAAAAAAATAAAATAAGCTTTTATTTTTTCAGGTATAGAACAACATGTATATGTAATTATAATCCTCACCCACTACTGCTTATTCCAACATAATGTCACAGGTGGCTGCACTCATGACAGGAACGGGGCACCAGTCCATCCAAGAGAAGCCGACGAGTATAATCTGCACATCAGTGGGATATAGAAGGGAAATAAAAAATACTCCAACAAATTCAACTTAAATAATGTCTAGACCAGGATTTGAATCCTTAGCCTGACATTGAGATGTGGCAGAAGTAAGAATTGAAGCAAGATACTGCCAAAATTCTGCAAAAGATCTCAAAATTTGAATGTCATGATTGCGAAGATACCCAAGATGTCATTATTTATATAGATTATTATATGTATTTAAATGTTATTTATGTTTTTGTGGATACATATTGTAGTCTCAGCGCCAAGTGCAACAATGGATGGATTCTCTGTTTTTTACATGACTCTTTGAGGTGGCTTGCAATCCTTAATAGGACTGCTTGACTTTTGTCACACTAGCTAGAAAAGCATGCGACTTTGAAGGCTTGCCATTTATATAGGCGCCCTGTGATATCCTGTGTAGTGGAAAAGTGGCCCCAGCCTACACTATGGACATCTGAACCGAACAGGATCAGCGGAGACATGAGACACTGACAAAAATTGAAGGGTGAATGGTGCAAGTTTATTTACAAGAGTGCTGTACAACAAAATGCAGTAGTGTCAGGTGAGCTTTGATTCACAGTCCTTCAGCACTGACACTCTTTCAAAAATTAATAAAATCAAAAAAAGGAAAAATATGGTGTATTTACAAAAACAGTGCACTCCTAAAAAAAAAAAAACAACACACACACACTCCAAAAATAAAGGTAGTCTTCTTTCTTTATCTCGAGTTCAAGAAGTTCCTCCAATGGAAAAAAATAAAGTAAAAAAAATGCAGAAGAAAAAAATCAAGTGTATATATATACAAGGAGAAAAAAACAATTGTACCAATTCCAAAATCAAAAACTATCCCAACACCATATAAGTATATACCTCCACCAAAATCATCACTCGGAGATATATAAATATATGTACAAAAGAATATATACAAAGCCACCAAAATCACAACTGCTCCTTCAATTGCTCAGCAGTGCTTAACCCTACTTCATCTTTAGGTCCACTGATGAGCCGTGTTGGCTGGCAACTCCTTAAATATAACCAGCTAGATTATCCAGCTAATCTACACACCTATTCAGGTAGACACCGGCACGTTCACACCATGCACTGCGACATGTCCCGAGCAACTTTGTATTAAAATCAAACCCCTGCCAGTCACACACGTACACACATTCTGACTGCTAATTTTTGCCTTCTGCCTTTTATTTTCAGATTGATGCAGCCATTCCTTCAGTGAAAAACTCAAAGTAAACTTTTCAACAATGATACCAGATGTCAATGATGAAACTGTGTTAGCCCCACTGACCATAACTGTTTCTGCCATGCACAACCTTAGCAAATTGCTTAAACCTGCAACCTTCACTCTCCAGGATCAGTGGTGCTGGGTTTAGGATGCTATGACTGGCATTTTCCTTTAACTGTTTATGAATTTATAATATTTGAACTAGGCAAAGTATGCATCTATGCTGGGTTTTTGTAACCAGAGGAATATGATTCCAAGATTTATGTCCTTTGTCACACACATGCGCATGGGAGGCAGCTAAAGGGCTTGAGTAAGGACAGTTCCGAGTCATAACAGGATGTGGCAGAGAGCACGGACTCTTTTTCAAGTGCCATTCAGGAAATCTTCTTGTGAAAAAAGACACACAAGCCAAAAATAGCATTTAGAGATAATTTAGAATGAGTTTCAGATATTCTAAAATACAGCTCATCTTTTTAGATACTTGACACTCTTCATCTCAAAATAAGTTTCTCTGTATATTAAGACATCTGCAATACATTTTGAGATATTTCAAATGCATTCCAAAATATGTTAAATATATTTTCGGATCTTAAAATAAGGTCATGTGCATTCTAAGAGATTTCAAACACTATGCAGAATGTGACAAACTGCAGCGTGTTGTGCACTGAATTAGAAGCGATTTCCAATATGCATATGTCTGAGAGTGAACTAAATAAAGTGAGGAGACCCAAAAATCCTTAATAATCAAATTCATTGTCACCATCAATCATTACCAGAAGGAAGTGTAATTTTTAATTTATTAGAAATAAACTGCAGAAAAGTCCTGATGAAACCATACAGGTCTGTGGCATCACATCCCATGTAGAACCCTTCTTTATTTATCCTTCACGGTAGAGACTGGCAACCCATATCACAGACAATATCTCTTTATAGCAAAGGAAATGAAAATGTGTCGAGTTATTAGATTTAATAAAATGCACAAACTCTAGGTTGAGATAGCCAATCTAAAAAGAATTATGAGGTTAAGTCTAACATTCACAGATAGATAGATAGATAGATAGATAGATAGATAGATAGATAGATAGATAGATAGATAGATAGATAGATAGATAGATAGATAGATAGATAGATAGACAGTGTGAAGCCAACCCCAACACAGACAGGCAGAAGACAGGTTTTCCACTCAGCACACGATTTATTTACAGTGAACAAATCACCAACACACAACACAATTCAGTCCCTTTTCTGCTGCCAGTCCATCCGCCTCCACTCCTCCTCTTCCTCCTGACTCTGGCCAATGACTGACCCCTTTTTATAGGGCCTCAGGAAGGACTCCAGGTGCCCAACGAGCTTCTTCCGGCAGCACATCCGGGTATGGCAGAAGTGCTACCAAAAAAGCAACCGTCACAGTCATAGTGAGACATTAGAATGGTGCAAGTGTAGATGTTACAAAACTGAAAGCTTATTGACATTTTATCATACAACATTTTGCTAAAGAGCAAAGCACATTATCATGAAATTAGGAATTCAGATAGCCAAGATCCATCCAACAGCCAAACCTCCAGTTCAATTTTTTTTTCTCAGCAAGGTTACAGCAATAATCCAACAATCCATTAAAACAGAAAAAAAAATAAGTGCAGGCATCTAAGTAAACCCACCCAAAACAAATTAAAGGCCAAAAACAAATTTCTTTGGCAGCCATGCAGAAACAGAAAGTATCCAGGATCAGAGTCACAAATCTGTGAAAGCAACACAGCAAAGGAGAGTTATTTAAGATGAATTTAAATTTTAGGACAAAATTAACCTCATAGACTGACATTCCATAGGGAAAACATTCCTGGAAGTGGGCACCGCCATTCTGAATGAGTATTCACCAGAAGCCCAGCTCTTGTACATCTGCTTTCAGCAATTTAGAAATGTATACAAAGCCTTTCAAGGTTTTGTTGTTTTTTGTTTCCCACTCTCCCATGAAGCCATGATTTGTTAAGCACTATGCCAATTGTTTTCATATGTACATTTTCTCCTCTCTTAGTTGTAGAAGACTGTATTTCCTTCTGAATCCTTATATGCCTCATTCAAGCCTCCCTAAATTACATTTTCTTCCTGGATATTCAGTTTTGGAGGATACCTTGTTCTATACAGATTTAGTTAAACCGGTTTCTTTATAATAGACATTGCTGTCTTTATAATGCCTTGGAAGGATTCTGCACTTTCCCTTCAGAAATGATCCTCTGACATTGACATGAACTTTCTGATAGGAGCCGCACTAACTAGCTATGGTACCCTCCAGAGACAAATGTACTCATCCTGAACTCATGTATGAAAAACAATAATTATACAATGAGAAACTACATTTAAATAATTATGGGACTTCTAAAGGCAAATGGTTGCAGCAAAGACTGTAAGTGTGTCCTAGCAAGGGAAAGGTGAATAGAAGTTATTATTTTTAATCAAAATTACTTTGGAATAATGTCAACAATTTTGGAATACAAAAATAAAATTAGTTTTCTGATTGATTGGAGAGAATTTAGACAGTCAAGTTTTATGTCACTAGCTAACAGATCATTTTTCACAAATAGTTTGCTTTACAGGGTGTCGAGGGTTTTTTGCAGCATTGTGCCCAGTGCTGCATTCATAGACACCAGCCCCAAAGAATTCAGAACTGAAATAAAGAGGTTTGAGAATGTTGTATGTTAGCTTTATTCAATATGGCTGGGAGGTTTGTTTAGAATGCCTCCATCCATACACGTTTTTGTCCAATGTCTAAGTTGTGGGACACCAACCGCAAGCACTCCAACGCTTAATGGGGCACTGCTTCTCACAGAGAATACTAAAACTCACTGGTTAAAATAGAAACAAATCATGATGTTTCCTATGGTTCTAAAGTGTCTAGTTTTTAATGCTGGCAGAATCTTAGAAGAATCCTATAAAGACTTAGGTGGCATGTGAAGCAGTATTACTAACATAAGTCTAAATTTTAACCAAATTCTACACATGAAGTGTGTAGGAGATGTTTTGCACATCCATTTTTGATTTTGGTACAGAAAGATTTTCCCAAAGGAATATTTTTACATGTTTCAATTGAACAATATTTCCTCCAGAAGAAGTATCTCTTATTTCTAATATCTGGGAATCAATCTTTCATAAAACTAGTGAGATTCAATGAGTTTGATTTCTCTGTCTTTATTCAATACCAGCTTAAAAGTTTTAAACAAACTAATGTAGCACCTAAAATGTAAGACAAACCTAATCTTTGTTTTGGATTGGGGGGTAGCTTTGTGTCAATGGGATAAATTACAGTACATTATACTGCCTTTCATATTAGCGTCTTTCGAAATCAGTCTGTAGGCCAAATATGACCAGTTCTGTATGGCATTATATGAAGACAGCAAACAACACTTTATAATGTCAGGGTGCTTTCTTTTTCTCTTCTTTATGATATGTGCTATATAATAAGTGCCAGTGGAAGGCAGAACTTGAAAGCATGAATGAGTACGGATGACTAGTGATAAGCAAAGACTACGGAGTTCATTTTGCCATGAATTTTAGCGAAATTATGTACATTTTCAGTAACTTAGCCGAACTCAGTGAAAGGCACTGGTCAATGGGGAAGGACTAACTGACCTAGTTTTGAGTGGATTATAATAGTATTTTAAGAACCCCTGATGGCTAGGTGTCTGCCAACTATGCTGGGTCAATTATTGTGGCCAAAAATGTGACCACTGCTGCAACATTCCTCAAACAAAATGATGCAGCTGGAATGATAACCACAAGCAAAATGGCCGTAAACTTGCACTAGCTAAAAATATATATTATTACACACATGCAATTGGGAAACAACCTATGGGCTCATTTGACTGTAGTTCACCCCTGACCAAGGGTTGGTGCTGTCACCTAACGTCGCTACTCTTTTGTCACCTTTAGATCTGATAATCAACAGTGAGCAAGGTCATGGTATCACTTCCGGTTTTTGGTTGCCTGGACCGGTCATTTTCTCTCTATATAGTTTATCTTAACTGGCTCCACCACCTCTGTTGGCAGTCTACTGCTAGACTCATATTGGAAAGGAGTTCTTTTAAAACGAACATTAATCATTTTGTTATTTTGTGTTTTCAATTATACAGGGTTTTCCAATAGGTGCCCCAAATCCTATGGTTTCTCTGTATTTTTATTACAATATATATTGTACTCACAAAGTCCCAGAGTTGCAGGTAACATAAAATGATCTTCTTCACCACCCACTCGCCGGCTGTGCAGGGATAAGGGTAGGGGCAAAATGCATGCACAATTAGCCACGCTGTATAGCACCTAAAAACAAACCTAGGGCTCCAGCTGCCAGGACTCAAAGATCTGTTTGCCCTACTCTGTACTGGAACTTCCCTCTATGAGCTTCAGATGTAGTTCATACCAGCACATCTGGAGAGCCTGTGATCTGCGCTACACGTTGAGCAGCATAACATGCTTAATCCAGCTGTGAAGATACAATGTACAATGAATAATGAATCTATGCAGAATAATTAAGTATTTTCCTAATATTCCCATTACGTTAAGCTAATGAATCCCACAAATGAAAATACTGAATTTTTTTAATAAGCCTGATGGAGGTGTGCAAATCCAGCTGAAGTAGAGACATTGTGCATGCCCAAAGCAGAGTGGTAAGTGAAGTAATATGAATTTTGGATTGAGTCAACAATATGCATATTTGAAAGTTCTGTGTATGGCTGCTATAGTTCTGTGATGTTATGCAAAGAATAATGGGGCACTGGGAAATAAATGTTCATCTAAGCTGTCCACACAGCAAATTCCAGAAAAACTTTCAGTGAACAAGGTCACAATACAATTAGCTAAACAACCAGGCTTGATTGATTGAATGGTCTCTTCTCAATTGTCAAATTTCTTAGGTTCTTATTGTTGTGATGTGAAATTTTGCATACAAGTTGATAAATATTTTGTACGTCTTTATTTGTAACTTAGACAAAGCAATGTAATATTAGTGTTACATTATAGATAACAGCAATGGTTTGATGGTTTAAGAACCCCTTCCCCCCTTTTAGGAATGAGTCTCTTAGTAATTTTACGACAGGGTTGGGGGAAGTGCCTCAAACAAGTTTTGCTAATACTTTTCTGCTGGAGTATCTCAGTCAACTCCCACAAACTGGCAAACTTTAGCTCAACAAATGGTTTTGGGGGGTGGAAGTTGTTCTATTCTCCCATTGGTCTGAAGTATGGCTATTTTGAACTGGCTCGTATCAGAAGCCTAAAAGTACCATGATGTCCTATTGGCTCTAGAGGTTGGACAGAAAACCTATAAATTTGCTTGCTTTATCTCACTCTCTCTCTCACCAACTGATGAAAGGCCATCTCACACCATGAACTGAAAAGGGCAACACAATGAAGAACAGAGCTCGTCAGCCATAGTAAGACAGGCATGCGGCATGTTCTGAAGAAAGCTGGCCACAAAATGAGACATTTTAAGTAACTATCAAGTCTGTGTGCCGCCTGAAACTACACATCAATATTTATTAGGTTGTATGATTGCCAATATTCAAATGTACTTTGCATATTGTTATTATTTATTAATATTATTAATAATAATGTTTAAATTGTAACTCCTGCTTATCTTTTACTACGCCTAATTGCCT
Source organism: Polypterus senegalus (assembly GCF_016835505.1). Taxonomy (NCBI): domain Eukaryota; kingdom Metazoa; phylum Chordata; class Cladistia; order Polypteriformes; family Polypteridae; genus Polypterus; species Polypterus senegalus. Next base: position 54,990,582 of record NC_053157.1, read on the forward strand.
GAGGTTATAAATGCAGAAGGGAAGGTGGGGAGAGGTTATATGGTACAATACTTTATAAACAGTGGTAAGTCTGTGAGATCTAAGGCATTCTGACAAAGGCAACATATTAATAATACAAAAGGGGAAAGTAGAGTAATATATTACTCTACCAAGACAAAACACTTATGTATTGGTCAAAACAGCGTAATCACTCTGAAAAACACATTGGGAAATCTCGCAGATACACTACTGATGAGTAGTTGTTTAATTAAATTTTGTTCTCAATAACAAACTCACTGTGATGTACATGCTCGATATCCAGTGTTGGTTCCTGCCTTGTGTCCAATAGTACCAGTATAGGGTCCAGCCCCTGTGAACCTTAATTTAGTATAGCAGGTCTAACGTTATTAGGTCATGATTTAATAGACCCATCTGAATCTAATTTTAAAATCTCATCACTCCCCAGCACTTGAAAAAAACAAGCAAATTACTAAGAAATATAATCCCTGGTGGAAAATCTATTCTTAAAGTTTTATTATTATTTAGGGTTAATGTAAAAGAAATTGCAATAGTATAAACCCATTTATTGACAATGCAAAGCATAACCTTAGTAATTTATTGTAATAGCTTGCCCTACAATAATATGATGACCTCACACCAACATACACACAAGGGCATGATGAAAGTGGCAAATTTAAAATAAGTGAGTTTGACTACATGTCTGCCTACATACTTGTTCCTACATGAAAGTCAGGCACTTACCAAGGACACTTTAATCTTTCACAGTACAACACTTTTCAGCATTCCCAGTCATACAGTGAAGCACCAGTGGTGACACAAGAGAAATTAACTTGCTTACTCTTGTCAAATGGAATGTAACTTTAGAGAAGCGCCAGAGGTTTTTGAAACCTCAAAGCTAGCATAACACCAAGAGAAAGCCTGTCCAGCTTCATGTAGGTCTCTCAGAGAACAACAGCTCTTCCAAGTATTTCAAAAATGTCCCTTGCCAATTACTATAGTATTTGACATCACACAGCTCTTGAGTGAAAGGTATGTTGAGTCTCAAATGTACATGAGTCTTTACACCAGAGGAAATGACTCACGCATTAGGCTAGGCTCAAAAAGAAAAAGAAATGTAATTAAAGGGTAAAGGCAGAAATCAAGTGGCAGGATTATTAAACAAACAATCATGTCTACACCGAAGAAGAAGGATGAAATATTTTAAACTCCGCTGAAATGCAACAAGAAATATCACAGGCACTTTTAAGAGTTTAAAATATTCTATTGTCAGTCATACATGATGGCAGAGTAAGATGGATGGAAAAGAGAGGGAAATGTTGTTTAGCAATAAAGAACGATGGGACTACGGTATGAACGGATGGGCTCCTCGGCGAAGTGGCATGTGCTACATGACCCCAGATTTCACCTACAGCAATCACTACATCAAAAGTGAAAAAATGACATCCAAAAAAAATACTAAAAAGTTAATAACTAGTGAAGAAAGCACTCTAACAAAAAAACAAACATGAAAGATGAATTCTTCGGGTTTAAAAAGAAGCAGTAAAGACATATTTTAAATTAATCACTTACAGAAAAGCCCATGAAAAATTAAACAAAACTGGCACATAAATCAAACTGAAGACAACAAAGTATGCCAACAGGCTTTGCCCTCCTAACACCATTATCAGGTGTTGTTGGAGGAGAGCACCATACATGTTACTTTAAAGAGGTGTAATAATGCAGCTTCCTGATTAATTTACACAAGATGGCTGTCAATACAAAGACAAATAACACAAAATGGTGGTGATTGCTTGAAGCAAAATTGTAGTCAAAATAAAAAGTTTCAAAATAGGCTACATGAATAATTGAAATAATTCCAATTTGACAAAAAAATTTAAAAGCACAAATTTCATAAAATCATACCAGAATTCTGCTTTTTTAATGTACTGACTTCTCAAAAGTGTAGAAAGCTCACAGGAGATTATTTTTCATGTAAAAGAGATGGAATTAAACCAGGAAGTGGAGAAAACAAAATAAGTAGAAAAGGGCTTTGTCTTTAAACAGGCTAGGGTAAAAATACCAGTATAAATAACCAAAACAAATATTATAAATAAAAAAACTAAACTGGAAACCATATATACAGTCAAAATAATTTGAAGCTAAGGTCCTTAAACTGCCTTGTCTTATTTTCCAATAATTAACTTTGTTTGATTTGTCTTTCATCTCATGTATGGAACAAAATCTTATGTGTGTAACGGCTACACAGGGCAGCAGCAGGTTGAAAAGAGAACTGGAATCAGGAAATAGTCATGGTTATAAGAAACTAGGCAAGGTCAAAACTGGGAAAGAAAATAAACAGAGCCCAGAACATGAAACAATACCTGCAAACAAAACAAGAGTCAAAGGCAGTAATTTCAAAGAGACTGAAATAATTCGCAACTAGAAATCAACTTTAGATTTAAAGAAAAAGTCTGAATTAGCCACCCTAATTCAAGGTGTTCATAAGAAACGTAATTATTTACTTCATGAGGCAGACATACAGTACATAATAAACAATAGCTGTGTCAAATATTAAAATGAGTGCTTCGATTTAATTGTGTAAAGTCTAATTATTTTTTGATTATAATAGAAATTTGTAATTTTTCACCCTCTGATAGAGGTCCATAGAGGCCTAGATCCCTACTAAATTATCAAAAATAACATATTTATAATCCGTAACCTTGAAATAGTCTAAAACGATACCCCCACATACTTTGAAATTTGTCATTTTTAACCTTCTGAGACTGCCTCTTAGAGGGCTAGGTCCACCGGCAAAAAATGAAATATCAAAAGTATTATCACATTCATGATCAGCAACCTCGAAATTGAATAAAACAACATTCCACATGCCTATATTACCTATCCCTGTTTTTCAAAGGTTTGTAAAAAGGAGTAACTTTGACTCCGCATTGAGGGGTACCCCCTGGGCTCGGTTGATGTGGCATGCACTACTTCAAGTTCTTTCTGATCATTTTTGCTGATGACACGTGTTGGTTTATTCTTTATCATAAGGGAGTAATTTATTGAACAAAAGCATGGTCTAAAAATAAGTGTTTTGTTATCTACAGAGCCAAAACTAGGGAGGAACCCCAAAAAACTCAACATCTTACATAACTAGACATCATGATGAGTCGAACAGTATGTCTTATGTGGGGTTTTCCTCATACCAATGAATCAGTAATTCTTAAGAACATAATAACATTAGGCTTTTTAAGATTAATCCACAAAGTTGGACAGTCTAGAAGTGTACCATGCTGATCTTTATACTTTTCACCTGGTGATATCATGAAATACACACTTCTGGTTGACCTATCATAGTAATCTCATAGAAACGATAAATACAAATTGTCTAAAAATGGCCAGGCTCATACAAAAATAAAATGCCAAAATGGAAAAACTTTATATTATTTTTAACATCACTAAAAATATACTGAAATAAAAAATAAATGTGACCATTGGAGTATTTGGTCTTTAAGTCCTCCGAAACAATGTATCCATTTTTTTAGACACCCATAAACTATACAGAAAATTAAAAACAGGGGTCAGATTATGACAATATGTGGTGATGAGATGTTGATGAGATAAGTGTCATTGTCATAAACAGCACACACATTAAAAACACTACAAAATGGCAGTGAAAAAAAGATTGAAAATAACATCAACATGACATCATCATAAGAATAAAATAATAACTTATTCATTTATTGGTTTTGAGAATTGCTTGGTTTTTTCCAGACCTCTTTTGTTGTTTTCTCAGCATCTTTTGTTGTTTATTAGATAACATTCTTTTAGTTCCATTTTAAATGTATTATTCAATTATTATTTAAATATTTAGCTTATTCTTTGAGGTTCTTTCTTATATGCTTTGTCATCATTATTATTTGTTTCTTCAATTACTGAATTTTTGATTTTTCTTATTTCTTTTAATAAAAGCAATTATTCAAGTACTGACTTCTGGATTGGATTTTTAAATTTTTTTTAACTAATTATGCTTGTATCATATTATAACAGCTACAACCCTGTGAGGTGGACTTTAATGCTCCTGCACTCCTGAGCCTTCAATTTCATTTACAGGAGTCACCTCGCATAGCTGTTTGCACTGAAGAGTCCGATTTTTTTGAAGCCTTTAAGTCCAGGATCACTTCATGGGCTGGAGTTCCACAACAGGCCTTTTTGCTAGTCTTAACCTGTAAAATGACAAAATAGTCCCGTATATCTTTACCTAGGATCATACTCTGCTACCTATTGAGTAAGGCCAAACCTCTATGGCCTTATCGTTTTTCAGCAGTATATATGACATCTCTGCCACTATGGTCTCCTTCTGTCTTATGCAGTTTTTACATGGGACTTTAGCCTTCCCTGTGCAAGTCTTGAGGTGTTATTACTCTCTGCATCTATTTGTCAGTTCATGGCATGTGTTTGTAAGACAGTGACATTTGTACTTGCATGGCTCCTCAGAACTGCTGACAAAATACAATAGAAAAATAAATAAATAAAAAGTACACAGTTCAGTTGGGCATGCTTTCACAGGAAATGGGAAGAGCAAAAGAGACAGAGAATCTAAGTAAGGAGTTGTCTTGGATGCATTTTTTACAACTAGGGGCTAATTACAAGATACAGTATTTTACAAATGTCATATCTTGCCTTTGCCTCTGGCTCACCATTAGCTGTCAGTAGTTGACCATGCCCACCACCCACTACCTGCCTTTGCTCTAAATATTTAATTTACTTTAAGGCCATAATTATCAGACATTCATGGTATAAGAAGTGACAGTAATACAGTTAAGCACTAATAGCCCAGTTTCTTCACTCAAGTCTTTGATAAACCCCTAAAATTTCCTGGAAAGCCCTTGGCTTTAACCTTTGTTGAATTTCTGAAGCTGACTATGAAATTTTTTGAACAGGAAAAATATTCGGTATTAATGGGCTGTGTGCAGCAGCTGCACAGATAAGATAGAAATGAGTAGGTATGGATTGGTTGTAGACCAGGGTTTTAACCTTTTGACTGGCAGAAGACTGAGAAAATCTTCACGGACTGGGAGGGTGACAGAAAATATAATAAACTTACCGTATTTACTCGTGTACCACGCACCTCGTGTAAGACGCGCACCCTAATTTTTACAAAGAAAATCGTGAAAAACGTTTTGCCCCATGTATGACGCATGTTGTGATTGTATAGGAAGCGTTTAGAGAGAGAGAGCGCGAGTGCGCGAGCAAGATAGAGCACGAGCAAGCGAGCGAGAGAGATAGAGTGCGAGTGTGCGAGCGAGAGAGATAGAGCGCGAGTGCGCAAGCAAGCGAGAGAGATAGAGTGCGAGCAAGTGAGCGAGAGAGATAGAGCGCGAGTGCGCAAGGCGAGAGAGATAGAGCGCGAGTGCGCAAGCAAGCGAGCGAGAGAGATAGAGTGCGAGTGTGCGAGCGAGAGAGATAAAGCACGAGTGTGCGAGCAAGCGAGCGAGAGAGATAGAGCGTGAGCAAGCGAGCGAGAGAGATAGAGCACGAGTGCGCCCAAGCAGAAGAAGCAAACATTACAGAATTACATTTCCTTGTGTATGACGCACACCTGATTTTCTAATGCTAATTTTCAGGAAAAAATGGGTGTGTGGTACACGCATAAATACGGTATTTACTGTGTATCATTTTTTCAACCAGTGTCTGCCGGTACTCAATTTTTAAGTCCAATTTCTTAATAATAGTGTAGATTATACCATCCAGATATATTTACTGTACATTAGATCAGAGTTTCTCCCTTGGAGTTTGCAGTGTCAAGATTGACTAAAAGTAGATCTGAAACTGGAATAGAAGCCCCCCCTCGAGTTTCTTCCTAGGAGTTCTAAGTGTTAAGATTGACTAGATTGGAGACTGGGATGGGGGTTTCCATGTCCGTTATCTTTTTTTTTTCTTTGCTGCCTTTTCAACTGTGCCCAAACAAGTTCCAACTAAAAAAATAACAAAGTCATCTATACTAATAAAAGGCAAAGCCCTTACTGACTGACTGACTGACTGACTCACTCACTCACTCACTCACTCATTCACTCATCACTAATTCTCCAACTTCCCGTGTAGAAGGCTGAAATTTGGCAGGCTCATTCCTTACAGCTTACTTACAAAAGTTGGGCAGGTTTCATTTCGAAATTCTAAGCGTAATGGTCATAACTGGAACCTATTTTTCTCCATATACTGTAATAGACTGCAGCTCGATGGTTGTGGGAGGCGGAATTGCGTGTCGCATCATCACGCCTCCCACGTAATCACGTCAACAGACTGTGAACTCAGTACGTAGAAAACAAGGAAGAGCTCCAAAGAGCGCTGAAGAAAAAACGCATACAAGCATATACATAAGTGCAGCTACTGCGGAAACAAAGCACGGTGTAAACAATAAATTTAAATTAACAACAACAACAACATTTATTTATATAGCACATTTTCATACAAACAGTAGCTCAAAGTGCTTTACATAATAAAGAATAGAAAAAAGACACAATAAGAAAACAAAATAAATCAACATTAATTAACATCAAAGAAGAGTAAGGTTCAATGGCCAGGGGGGACAGAAAAACAAAAACTCCAGGCGGCTGGAGAAAAATAAAATCTGTAGGGATTCCAGACCATGAGACCGCCCAGTCCCCTCTGGGCATTCTACCTAACATAAATGAAACAGTCCTCTTTGGATTTAGGGTTCTCACGGAAGGGCTTGATGATGATGATGGTCACGTAGACTTCTGCCTTTAAATCCATCCATCATTGTTGGAGCATCATGGAGTAGGTGGAGGTGGCGAGGCCACCATCACAAAGAAACCGGAAAAGAAACAGAAAAGAGAGTAGGGGTCAGTACGGATTTTAGAGCCACCATGAGTAGTTATTATAAGGAAATTGAACATACAGAGTATCAGGATTAAGTTAAATTAAATTAAATTGAAGTTATAGAAAGGCCATGTTAAAGTAATGTGTTTTCAGCAGTGTTTTAAAGTGCTCTACTGTATCAGCCTGACGAATTCCTATTGGCAGGCTATTCCAGATTTTAGGTGCATAGCAGCAGAAGGCCGCCTCACCACTTCTTTTAAGTTTTGTTCTTGGAATTCTAAGGAGACCTTCATTTGAGGATCTGAGGTTACGATTTGGAATATAAGGTGTCAGACATTCTGATATATAAGATGGGGCGAGATTATTTAAGGCTTTATAAACCATAAGCAGAATTTTAAAGTCAATCCTGAATGACACAGGAAACCAGTGTAGTGACATCAAAACTGGAGTAATGTGTTCAGATTTTCTTTTCCTAGTTAGGATTCTAGCAGCTGCATTCTGCACTAGTTGCAAACGATTTATGTCTTTTTTGGGTAGTCCTGAGAGGAGTGCGTTACAGTAATCTAGTCGACTGAAAACAAACTCGTGAACTAATTTCTCAGCATCTTTCAGTGATATAAGAGGTCTAACTTTACTTATGTTTCTTAAGTGAAAAAATGCTGTCCTAGTGATCTGATTAATATGCGATTTAAAATTCAGATTACAGTCAACAATTACTCCTAAGCTTTTTACCTCCGTCTTGACTTTTAATCCTAATGTATCCAGTTTATTTCTAATAGCCTCATTGTATCCATTATTGCTAATCACTAAGATTTCAGTTTTCTCTTTATTTAACTTGAGAAAGTTACTATTCATCCATTCTGAGATACAAGTCAGACATTGTGTTAGTGAATCAATAGAATCGGGGTCATCAGGTGCTATTGATAAGTAAATTAAGTTCATAGACACACCGCTACCGTTTGTCATGCCTTCAACGAATGCTTTATTCACGAGATACAAGTTTAATGAGAAGACACAAGGTATAAACAAGACTTTGGATCACTTTGTAACGGAGTTAAAATTGATGTAGCGAGAAACTTTTAAGTGCCGGGTCTTAGCTAACATTAAATAAAGCCGTGGAGGTCACAACATCACACAAGAGAGCAGCTCACATGAACTGACTGTACACAGTTCGAGTGATCACTTCCATGAATCAAACCTGTTCAAAAGACGCATTACACAATTGACAAGGTAGGAAAAGAATATGCTTCGAGCTGAGCTCCACAGCTTACACAGTCTTGCGGAAGCAACTTCGTCACGCTGCCACCAAATACTCATGGAAAAATCCACAAGTTAATATACACGCTGTCTCTAGAGTTTCTCCACACTTAATGTATTCCTCGCATCCCCATTATACCCTCTGATCTCCCATTTCAATTCTCCTGGACAACTATACGTTGCATTCTCAAGAGTAAGCTCACACAGCTTCGTCATATTACAACCGGAGTGCTGAACTGACAACGTGCTATACAAAGAGAACTATAACAATCGTAATAAACGAACAATAAAACAGCGGAGAACCCGTGGATTAAATAAAAAGGCAGCTTCATTGGCGAAGCAAGGAAAAAGGATGGCCTTATATGTTGTTCGTTTATAAAACAGCAGAGAAGCTGTGTAAAGGCTGCTTCAGAAAAAACAGCGGAGCGCCTTATATGAGTAGGCAGTCAGCTAAAGAAGGGAATCAATAAATATCTATAATCATCAAAAAATAGCAGAGAGGCCGCGGATTAAATAAAGGAAATGGGTACCTGAACAGTAAAGTAAGTCTCAAATAGCTACACAATAACTATAACAATCGTAATAAACGAACAATAAAACAGTACAGAACTGCAAAGTAAGGAGAAAGGACGGCCTTATATGGCGTTCGTTAATATAAAACAGCAGAGAAGCTGTGTGAAGGCAGCTTCACAAAAAAACAGCAGAGCACCACACTCTGAATGTATTCCTCACATCCCTGTTATACCCTCTGATCTCCCATTTCAATTCAAATGCCTCTAATTTCCAGTGAGGCTCTGCTTTGCGATGACAATTAATAAGTCTCAGGGACAGACCCTACAAAAGGTTGCCATTGATTTGAGTCAAGATTGCTTTTCTCCTTGACAACTATACGTTGCATTCTCAAGAGTAAGCTTGCACAGCTTGGTCATATTACAACCGGAGTGCTGAACTGACAACGTGGTATACAAAGAGATCCTTAACAGATAGTTATTGGTATATTTTCCCTCAGTTTAAAAAGGTTTTCTTTTCTTCTTAATAAAAATTTAAAAGCAGTACTTCGTCGCTGCGAGGCGCAGGGATTTTGCTATATACAGTGTGGACTTGACCCGGACACAGACAGGCGGACATGTTGTTTGTCACCACCACACATTTTATTATTTACAATATTTACAGATGTGGTCACTCAGACCCAGTCCAAAATCAGTGCACAAACCCCAACACAGTCCTGGTCACTCAAATGCCTTTCTTCGGGCCGCCTCCACTCTCCTCTCTTGCCTCGTCCTCTTCCACCCTGACTCTAGCCCTGAATGAAGGGAGGCGGTCCCTTTTATAACAGCCCCGGATGAGCTCCAGGTGTTCCGAACACTCCCCAGTTGGCCACGCCCCAGCGTGGCGGAAGTGCCGGCTGTGCTCCCAGCAGCTTTCCGGGTGTTCTTTTAATTCTTCCCCCAAGCACTTCCTGGTGTGGCGGAAGTGCTGAGGTAACAGGTCCCCAAGGCATTGGGGTGCCTCCTGGCGGTGACCACGGGCCCCTACAGGGTGGTGCTTCCATGCCCTCAACCCGTGGCCCCCAAAGCAACCAGGAAGGCGGCCCCCACGTGATCCAGGGTGGGCGCAGACCCACATCCGGTCCTTCATGGCATCCCGGCCAGGTCGTGGCCCCTGGCATCCCTGACAACAGTATATATATATGTAGATATGTATATATATATATATGTGTATTGTGGACTTGAACCCGGACACACACAGACAGACATCGTTGGATCCACCACACACTGTTTATTTACAAATATTTACAAATTAGTGCACTTCCCAGTGCCTCCAGCACCGTTCCCCAAAGTCCAGGGCACACAGTCCAACTGCCTCTCTGGCCGCCTCCAGTCCTCTATCCTGCTCCGTCTCTCTTCCACCCGACTTCCGCCATCGACTGAAGGGAGGCGGCCCCTTAAATAGGAACCCGGATGGGCTCCAGCTGCTTCCGGGCACTTCTCTGTAGCCACACCCCAGTGTGGCGGAAGTGCCGGCTCCGCACCCGGAAGCCGTCCGGGTGTCCCCTGTCGTCTTCCCCCCAGCACTTCCTGGTGTGGCGGAAGTGCTGGGCTCCAGGGATATTCAGGCACCAGGGCGCCGCCTGGCGGTAGCCACGGGTCCCTACAGGGCTGGGCTTCTAAGCCCTTTACCCGGGGCCCCCAACATAACCAGGGTGGACGCCCCCTCGCGGTCTGGAGGAGATACAAGCCCTCCTCCGGTCCTCCTGGGCATCCTGGCCTGGCTCCAGCCTCGGCCAGATGCCACAGTATATATATATGTAGATATGTATATATATGTAGATCTGTATATATATGTATATATATATATGTGTCTGTGTGTATATATATATGTGTGTGTATGTATGTATGTGTATATATATATATGTATGTGTGTATATATATGTATATTTATGTGTATGTATGTATGAGTATATGTAGATATGTATATATGTGTATATGTATATATGTGTATATGTAGATATGTATATATATATGTATATATATGTTTATATGTGTGTGTGTCTGTGTGCGTGTGTGTGTGTATATATATATATATATATGACAGCAACACTCATAACAGTGACAAAACAATTACATTGACAATCATGTTACGTTATTTTTAAAATGTTTCCTTTTCTTTATCATAACTTCTTTAACACACTACTTCTCCGCTGCGAAGCGCGGGTTTTTTGCTAGTTGGAAATATAACTGGTTGGATAACCTAAGACTATATGGCTTTCATTCATCCTCAAGAAGAATAAATAGTTGCTGCTCAGTAAGATATAAACACTATGGACCAGGAGAAGACAAATCTACTTCAATAAATATGGCAAGCTGAATAAGACAAGGTAGCTGCCACTCAGGTAGATGACAAGCTCAAAAAGAAAATTTTTATGGTGCTTCTATTCAGTCCAGAGCACTGGACATGTAACAATAAAAACTATTATGAATACTCAATACCTTTATTATTTCATCTTTGACTTTTACATTTTTCTTTTAGTCTTTTTTTCCTAGACTCTAAGACATTATGATTTTAGTTTTACTTTCATTATACTGTTTTGGTTTAGGACTACAAGTTATACAGTATATATATTGGTATTTTTTGTTTATTGTGATACCGTTGCCTTTTTTGTGTTATGATGGCAGCAGCACACAAATGGCAAATATGCGAGACCTTCATAAAGACACACAGAAAACAAGCCATTAATCCTAACTGGCATGCCCAAAAATAAGTTTGGGACTCTAGGAAATTGGGAAGTTTCAGGCCTGTCTAAGCTTCAAAACAGAGGACAGGCTTTTAAAGTTTAAAATGCGAAAAAGAGTCAAAAATAACTCAAAAGATGACTCACAAGAGGGAGAACCATGCAACTCGAGCTTATACATAGACAACTTCCACTAAAATCTTTATAGAAGAGGATTTAATACCTACAAATATCAAAAAATGAGGCAAAAGGATTTGCCTAAAAAGCAATCTACAGCAAGCTACACACGAATCATAATTCAACAGTGTAAATCAATAAATAGAAGCAAAAAGATTTAAAATAAGCAGCATAGACTAACAAAACAGCAGTGCTAACTCCAAGGCGTATTCAATCAACAGCAAGGGACTGCATATCCCATGAACCTTTGTAGGGCTGGTGGTGGTCCATTAAAATTCATGGACAGGTGGCTTTGCTTCTAGGGAATCTGTCCACAAAATATGGGGAACATAAAGATATTTTAAGAAATAGTACGTAAATATTTTAAAACATAACAAAAACAATACATGTGATAAATGTTAAATTAACAGAACACTTTTAACAGAAATAATCAAACTAAATAATTCAAACTGAAACATTAATAAAAAAAGCCAAAGAAAATAATCATAAACATAAGCCAGGGAAGGAACTTGCCAAAACCTAAACTTTTATGGTTTCTTCTATTTTGAGAGATAAGTTTTTAACAACAGAATTCCATTGCGAACTTGTGGTGGCCAAAAGTTGACATCAACTTTCAAAAGGTATTAAAGACTGGGGGGAGTTGCATTCAGCATCCAAGATCCAGACAAAAATAAACATACTTTGCTTTGTTTGGTAGCTTTTAGGGAAAGGATTATAAGTCGATTGGATTTTGGCTGTACAGTATTTCTTTTTAACTTTGACTTTTGATTAGCATATTGTGTTTTGAAGATTGAGCTTAATGGTTTTCTGATTTTGATCTTGGCCTTTTTAAAGACTTTGCTTTTGTTTTATCATCATGTGGCTTCATGTCCTGGTCCATCTGCTTATAAAATGTTTTTGGTTTTTTTTCTCAAGACACACAAAAAAGCATCAAAAAGTATGCAGTGTCTGGCAATTAAAAATTCAACATGGCCCTGTCGTGATTATATCACTATGTAATAGCAAAACAGGTAAAACCTTCAAAGATATACACAAAAAACAGGCCACAATCCTAGCTGGCCTTCCAAAATTAGGTCTAACCCCAGCAGCGTTTGACCCTTGATAACTGGTAGGCTTCAGCCTATACAACTCCAAAAAACGAAAATCAGCCTGAACAAAGGTGAAGAGACTGGGATGAAAGTTTTTGTAGTTTTGTTTATTTTGAATTTTTTTCTTATGTCCTCATATTTATTCAAGTGCATGAGTACAGTATTTTGATGAACTTGCTTTATTCACTTTCTTCAACTTTTGATATTTTCAGGTATCACCAGTTTTTAATAAAGAACTGTATGTTTTGTACAACCCTGCCTGTGTTTGTCTCACTCACCCCGGCTTATTCTCCATACAAGTACTAGATGCTCCCAGGGCAGACCACTGTAAAGTATGTGGTGGGCACAGGGCATCACAGAGGTCCCGCCACCTGCAAAATACAAGCAACATAGCAGAACTTAAGTCATACAGGAAAGAATGGTAGCAAATAAAAAATAAAATGGGAATGTGGTAAAATACAAAACAGTAATGATAAGGCATATTAAAGCTTCAAACAAAATATTCAGTCCAAAAGCATTGTATTTAAAATATATGATGTTGAAAACTTTAAAATACATACTGTAAACATTTAGGAAAAAATTATGAAGACCAAAAAATATAGCATATTATAAAGATAACTTTTGCCAAACCATGAGTGTCTGACAACTGGATGGCTGGTTGGCTGCCAGGTGCCATGTATACAAATATGCGGACCCGGTGGTTGTCTGTGTGACACATAACATGTCAAGACTATCTGGACTAGGTGACTGGGTGCTCCATAAGTGACTTTTTCTGGAGGTCATCATGGCTCAGTCCTTGGTGTTAATTCTCTCTTACTGTGTTTTAGTGTCAGTCCAGGTCTTACTGACATAGCAGAGGTCCTAGGAGGATCACTGAACTGAAAAAGTCCACTTGTAGTTGCAGGTTTTTCAAATTCTTCAGGACATCCCCAATGTTACCTGTGCAGGATAGGTCCATCTGCTAATTTCTCCATCCATAAATGAATGGGGCTGAGCATGATCAGGTGTTACCTGAGGTATACATATTATTGTGCCTCTAACATGACATCCCCCTCTATCAAGACTGACTTACCATTATCATACAGCTTCATCATCATTAGTGTCTTAGTGTAGTTATTGTAATGTCCACAGTAGAAACTGCAGTAGTCTAATTCAAATGAGAGAGCATCACTGAAGCTACATCAGCAGCACTGGTTGATGAGGACAATGTCATTGGTAAAGCAGAGTTGGTTATGTTACCACCATCAATCAATATGTCAAAGTTCTTCCAATTAAGCTCTATTAAAATAACTTTCCAGACATGCTGATGTCTACTGACAGTGTATTCATTGGAAGCTCACTGTCATTTTCTGACTCAAACAACTGCATTTAACTTACAATGTAGAAATGTTTACCAATTTGTCAATCAAATGGCAAACTCTCCAGGATATTTTTCTACCTTAAACCCAATGCCACATTATTTGGATTATGTGGGATTAAAATGGATGGATAGGTGAGTCTGTTAATCATCACCTCTCATTATTATTCACATGTTTCATGTCTGCAACAGTGTCCTGCTTCATTGCATTTACCTGTCTAAACTCTTACCTTGCTTTATAGTTACAAGAAGTTTCTGGGCTCCACCTAGCAAGATGTCAGTCAAAGAAGCTAGACATGTTCTGGACTTGTTTGCATGTAAATGTCAGAGCTTAAAATCCACATTGCAATTTTAATTGAAGAAAGAAACAGACAATGGAGCAGAAAATGAAGAGTCTGATGTGGAGTTCTTTTAGTTTAGTTATGCATTTTAATGTCACATGGATGGAAGTAACTTTCTTTTCTGTTCTTTCTCTGTAATTGGTTTTCAGTACAAGAGAATATAATACCACCATAGTTACTGGGGCTGCTGTTTCACTTAGGTAGGTGAAATTCAAGTTCTACTTTGAAGAATGAAGTGTATGTTCACTTATCATTTTTCTCATTGAAGAGCAGAATTGTTTTCTCCTTAGACAACCAATAAACAAATCCTAATAATATTCATTTTATTTGCCCACAAACACGAACTCCCCAACCTGTCTTTCCTATTTGTCACATATGCGATCTGTCATTTTAAAAATAAAATTCCTCCCTATCCATCTAGTGAGCAAATAAGTAGGTAGACATTATGTGACATTATCAACCAAATATATGAGATATCCACAGGGTTAGCAATGGTCAAGCATGAGCAGTTGATTTGAGAGAATAGCTTTTCAACAGCTTCTAAAGAGCTTTTGAAAGGCTCCTTGCAAAGTCCTTTTTTAAGTATAATAGGACATCCTTCACTCATTCTGTTTATGGTAGAATCAGGATTTCTCCATTTGAGAAAGATAACCTGGCATATTAGGTGCCTGACAACTTCACTCATTTTTAATAATTGCTAATCAGGGTATACTTTGGATAAATCAAGTTGAGAAAGAAGAGTGTATATTGTAAAATAATAAGTTAAATTACATAAAGATTGTGTATTGCACAAATTGATGTAGAGAGAACTGCATTGAAGGCTGACTTCCATTTACTATCTGAAAATCAAATTGACAGAGTTAATCCCCAAAGCTGTTCCAGACTATAAGTGCTGCACTGTTTTGAAGACACTGGTTTTGTCTTTCAAAAGTAAAAATATAGCGATAATATACACATCTGTACAGATCCCCATGAAAGATCTTTCCTATTTTGTACCTTTACCTTTGTATCTTTACAAAGATTGCTTTGTAAGGGTACAATCAAGAGGAAAGCTTCAGACGTCTTCTTTCTGTTCTCTAAGGGAGGATATGGCAATTTGTTTTTAATAAGACGCAGTATTGTACAGTTTGCTGACTTGTAATCTACCTTTTATATTTTAGTTGTAAAAAGCAATACAACAAATTACCGAAAAGACAAAATTAAATGGAAAATAAACTTGAAATTTTACTTCCTGGTTATTGACATGCATTTTTTGGAGACCCATCAGCACATTTTATCAATCCATCCCAAGCAGACACTAGGAACAATTTAGGATTGCCAATGCACCTAACCTGCATGTCTTTGGACTGTGGGAGGAAACCGGAGCACCTGGAGAAAACCGACGCAGGTCACTTTTATTCTCTCAGTCATAATCACAATACAACAACCCCGCCCCAAATCTGACGCAATTACTTTTTTGAGACAAGTAGTATCAGACAAAGCAGCTTAACACTAGAATTACCTGAGCCAATGAAAAAACTTGTAAATCCGGCCCATCTTAAATCCCTTTGCACATCTCCGTCAGCGTCTTTTGTCTTCTAAATGTGTCGATAAACCCAAGCAGCCTGCTATACCATCACCACACCACCACCACCTCAGAACGGGCAAGACGTTTTCCTAGTTCCTGCCTTGATTGATAATCTGGGAGTGAGCTACCCAGAATTGTAAGGGGAAATAATTTGATGTGTTTAATGTCTACAACAATCTATGTAAACACATTGTTAAAACAGAAATGTTTTTCATATTTTAGTAATAAATTACAAAATGTGGACATGAACTGTATAATGTGTGAAGGCTGATGGTCAAATATCAAATGAACACTTTCACAAAAGGTGCAAGTACAGTATGACAGCTTCTGTGGAGCTGTGATTAGAACTGCCGACTTATAATCTGGAGGCTGTGAGTTCGAAACCAGCTCCCTGGCAAATTTACGGTTTTGAGTAGTGAGCTGCTCTTATTGTTAATACTAGCAAAATACCCCGCTTCGCAGCGGCGAAGTACTGCCTTAAAATTTTTATAAAGAAGAAAATTAAACCTTTTTAAACTGAGGGATAATATACAGTACCAATAATTATTTGTTAAGGATCTCTTTGTATACCACATTGTGAGTTCGGCCCTCCGGTTATAATATGACTTGAATAAGCCTTGCGCTGAGCTTACTCTTGAGCATCATGGTTGAGGTTGAGTTTCATGGTTTGTTTTAATTACAACAGTATTTGTAGGATTTGTGTTGAAGAGACATTCGGCATCTGTCAAGGAAGTTGGAGAATTAGTGACGTTGGAAAGTTCAATATGGCGGCTGACAGTGGCGTCATACCACTGGAATAAGTACGTATGAGTACATTGGTTTCGGTTAGCGCAGGGAAGCCGCCTACCAAATTTCATGAAGATAGGGCCATGAATAAGAAAGTTCAACATGGCGGACCTTGTTGACCGTTATGACTGTTACGCGTAGAATTTCGAAATGAAACCTGCTTAACTTTTGTAAGTAAGCTGTAAGGAATGAGCCTGCAAAATTTCACCCTTCTACCTACACGGGAAGTTGGAGAATTAGTGATGAGTGAGTGAGTGAGGGCTTTGCCTTTTATTAGTATAGATTATACAATAAAAACTTACATTTGATTTGTGTCTGTAACAGCCAGTGTATATTTATACTACTTGTAAAAGTTAGCGTTTTTTTCACTTTTATTCTCTTAGTCACGATCACGATACAACACTCACCCCCGCCCCAGATCTGACGCGGTTACTTTTAATCTGAAACTGGGAATAACTGTAGATGTGAGAGGTGTTTTGAGAAAATGGAACTGGAAATTTTCTGATCTGGAGGGATAAAAGCTGACACACAAACGCTGGTGAAACTGCCTTATTCGTATTTCACCATCACTTGATTTTTTTATTCAGTTTTATTGCAGGTTCCTGCTCACGCTGAATTAGTATGCACCTTATGGTCCATGATGTCAAAGCCGCACTGACAAAAAAAACAGAGAATAAGGTATATATGATATTTGGAATAACTCATTTTATGACTTGTATAGTACATCCATCTGTCCATTATACAACCCGCTATATCCTAATTATAGGGTCATGGGGGTCTGCTGGAGCCAATCCCAGCTAACACAAGGCGAAAGGCAGAAACAAACCCCGGGCAGGGCACCAGCCCACTGCAGTATATAGTACACTAGCAAAATACCCGCGCTTCGCAGTGGTGAAGTACTGCCTTAAAATTTTTATTAAGAAGAAAATTAAACCTTTTTAAACTGAGGGAAAATATACCAATAATTATTTGTTAAGGATCTCTTTGTATCCCACATTGTGAGTTCGGCCCTCCGCTTGTAATATGACCAAGCTGTGCGCTGAGCTTACTCTTGAGCATGCAACGTACAGTTGGCCATGTGAACAGTAATCTTGTTTCAAATCTCACTGCTTGGATTGCTGCTGTCATAATCAGTTTGAGTTTCATGATTTGTTTCAATTACGACAGTATTTGTAGGACTTGTGTTGAAGAGACATTCGGCATCTGTCAAGAGTTGTAAGTATATAACTGGTTTCATCAATAACTTTACATCCAGCTTTTGAGAGTTTAAACATTCATAATCAAAGTGTCCACTACTGAAATCGTCACCTGTCAATCAAAGATGTTTAAGAGGCATTGGCGGTTGTCAAAAGGTGTAAAATATTTGGCCATTTCGGTACACTTGAAAGCAACAACCGAACAATTCAACGGCAGCCATCAACTCACATGCAGATGCATAGGTGAAGGGCTTAAGCATTTCACTCTTTTAGTGCTCCTGTGTAGAATAATTATCTCCTGTACCGTCATCAGTCCACACCTTGAACCTGTCCCAGTCATTCAATACATAAGACACAATGTTCCTCCGGATATCAAGAGTAAGCCTGATATGCAATATGTGCAATATGTAAGAAAGAGAATGGAAAAGGTAAGTACCATCTCCGGGCATGGAAACCACTCGGTAAGTGACAGTTCTTTGGAATGATAAAGGAAATGGGTACCTGAACAATGTAAATTAAGTCTAAAATACCTACACAATAACTATAATCATAATAAAAGAACAATAAAACAGCGGAGAAGCAGTGGATTAAATAAAAAGGCTGCAGTTATCAGCAGGGAGACATGAATTCCATGGCGAAGCAAGGGAGGGAATGTAGAGACCGGAGCGACGGACGGCCTTATATGGGCAGGCAGCCAACAACATGGGAGGCGTTGGGATGGGGGACCCAACGCCGCCTCACACGGTGACCAAGCTGCAGGCTATGGACGTATATATGTACGTAAGTAGGATTCAGTTAGCGATGGGAACCCGCATACCAAATTTCTTGAAGATGGGCCCATAAGTAACAAAGACCGTTGAAAAGTTCAATATGACGGCCAACAGTGGCATCATACCATCGGTATAAGTACCAAATTTCAGCCTTCTACCTACACGGGAAGTTGGAGAATTAGTGACGTTGGAAAGTTCAATATGGCTGCTGACAGTGGCGTCATACCACCGAAATAAGTATGTACATTGGTTTCGGTTAGCACAGGGAAGCCACCTACCAAATTTCGTGAAGATGGGGCCATGAATAAGAAAGTTCAACATGGCGGACGTTGTTGACCGTTATGACCGTTACGCATAGAATTTCGTAAAGAAACCTGCTTAACTTTTGTAAGTAAGCTGTAAGGAATGAGCCTGCCAAATTTCACCCTTCTACCTACACGGGAAGTTGGAGAATTAGTGACATTGGAAACTTCAATATGCCGGCCAACAGTGGCATCATACCACCGAAATAAGTATGTACATCGGTTTTGGTTAGCGCAGTGAGGCCACCTACCAAATTTCATGAAGATGGGGTCAGCCTTCTACCTACACGGGAAGTTGGAATATTAGTGACGTTGGAAAGTTCAATATGGCAGCCGACAGTGGGGTCAAACCAACGAAATAAGTATGTACATCGGTTTCGGTTAGCGCAGGGAAGCCGCCTACCAAATTTTGTGAAGATGGGGTCAGCCTTCTACCTACACGGAAAGTTCAATATGGCGGCATACCATCGAAATAAGTATGTACATCGGTTTCGGTTAGCGCAGGGAAGCCGCCTACCAAATTTTGTGAAGATGGGGCCATAAATAAGAAACTTCAACATGGCAGACGTTGTCGACCGTTATCGACCGTCATGACTGTTACGTGTAGAATTTCAAAATGAAACCTGCTTAACTTTTGTAAGTAAGCTGTAAGGAATAAGCCTGCCGAATTTCAGCCTTCTACCTACACGGGAAGTTGGAGAATTAGTGATGACTGAGTGAGAGAGTGAGTGAGTGAGTGAGTCAGTCAGTCAGTCAGTGAGGGCTTTGCCTTTTATTAGTATAGATTTCATAAAACATTGTGCCACTGATGGAACATTATTCATACTTATTCGCACACCTTTTTGCGATTGTAATCAGTGACCGGAGTTTTTTTTTTTTTTCGATCTTGCCCATGCAGTGTCCACATTTGGTGCACAGTGCTGTTTCTTTTGTACTCCAGGACATGCAGAGGAAAGAATAGTGCAGAGAAGTTAGTTCCGTGCTATATGCAATCATCAGATTCAAATGTTAACAGTTGCCACACACCCAAGGACCGTCCTTACTACGTTTACAACACGTGTACCTGTTGCAATGTACACACTTCTCTCTGTGCTGTCGTTACTATTACACTGAAGAGGCACCTGACACTGACTGACTGAGTTTGCTTTCCTGGGGAAAGCAGCTGTCTTGGAACAGAAGCTTGTCGACGTTGCATCTTCTTTTGCTTTATCCATTTCCTTACCTTGTAAGAAGTGACGACGAAGTTCCTCTGCATGGTAAGCAAAGAACACTCTTCTTTTCTCAGTGGCCCTCGTGCATGCCTTGTACAGTACATGTGCGTTGATCGCCGCCAAGTCAAGCGTGTTATAGTACAAGCAACCAGCCACCCATGTGCTCCTGCTCGCACTGAATAAGGTCACGCCTTCTGGTACACGATGTCAACGCAGCACCGGGCAAAAAAGAAAGAGACATGTATATGTGACATTTTGAAGACATCATTTTATGACCTGAATAGTACCAATCAGAAAACATTGTTGCACTAATGCAATATTATTTGAAAACGAACAGCGTCTTATTGGGTGTGAGAGAGCGTGAATATGACTGAGAGAATAAAACTGAAAAAAAGGTAAGCTTTTAGAAATGCCATACATTTCCAGCTGATGGGCTTGCTGCTTGGGCTTATCAACACATTTAGAAGACAAAAGACGCTGACGGAAAGGTACGAAGGGATTTAAGGTGGACCGGATTTACGCGTTTTTTTGTTGGCTCTGGTAATTCTAGTGTTAAAACTTGCCTAGAACTTGCTTAGTTGTATCTGATTCTTAAGTACACTTTTATTTTTTTAATTTGGCTTATTTGATACCTTTTGTACTTCTTTCTTTGATCCCTTCCTTGTTTAATTGAAGCACAAACTACATTTTCACCTCTTCTTGGCATTTATTAGGGGCCAGAAACTCAAGTGTGACAATTTTAGTACTGCAGTATCAACCCCTGAATATATTGGAGGACAAATGGTGACTGCAGCATGAATTTTAATTCTGACATTGAGAATAAACTGTCAGACACAAGAGATACAGTAAAGTCAGCTGTCATGAGATCTCAGCTGTCAGATTAAGGTGAACAGTGTGCACAAGGAGTGCAGGAGTGTTACGTTTCCAAGAAGCTTTGCAGTTAACCAGCTTGAGCTTGAAGAAAATTTAGTAATTTGCTATGTTCTTAGATTTAAGAGATGTTATTGTATATTTTACTATGATTGCCTTTGTTTAAAGAATTAATAATAAAAATGTTGACAAGCCATTTACTTGTTATATCAGCAACATGCGCAAACAATGTCAGTTTGAGATTACCAACTGACCTAACAGAATGTTTTTGTTCAGTTTTAAGGAACTAAGGATGTTAAAAAATTTCATTTAAGTGATGTAAAAATACAAAATCAAAAACCAAAGGCGATGCAATGATTTACCATTAGGGAAAACAAAGTCCAACACACAAATACAGTACTAATTCAAATAGATCACACTCTGTAGGTTTTCTATTGGATAAACACCACTTGGCTAACTTAATAACTTGAGCTCAGTATGAGCAGTGGTTGCCACTGCTGCCTCACAGCTCCAGAATTCCCCTTTAAATTCCAATTGAATCACTCTATGTCAAGATTCATGGGTTTTACTTAAAAGTATTTCTTTCCTTTGATGTGCAGAAAGTGAGAATCTTAAAATATCACAACGAGAGCTGAAATCATATGAAACTTATTTGGTTAACGAATGTGTCCGAACATTGTTCTGTGATAGTTTTTGTGAGCAATCACGTTATGCAAAAGGCACTTATTGTCATTGTTATGTCTGTATGTCTGTCACTTGAAACAATTTGGCTGCTGATATTGTTGAATGGTACAGTTATTCTTCAAGGAAATTTGTTGAGAAAATTCAGTTTTCACTCTAATATCAGTTGCTCTTTTGAGTGACTGTAGCTTTAGGATGGGAGCTGATGCCATCAGATTGTGCCTAATATTCCTTGTGTGTTTGACCCTTAACTGTAATATCCTCCAGGTGGCGAGTATGCAGCAGTGAACAAGTTACTGGTCAATCAACTCCTGGCCTCCCTTTAATTTAATTACCAGTAAGAGGTTCATTCTGCTGCATTCCCCAGCTGTGAGTTGATGTCTTCCTCTCCTTTCCTGATAATCCAAAGTCCTAAATCATGTTACATGTCAATTGTACCATGAATCATCTGTATCCAACCTCAGCTGGGAACAGGCAGGCCTGTCAACCCTACATATCTGAACCAGTTCCTGGTACATGGTGGCTTTCATTTCATGGTTTTCATCACAATCTTCCTCCCATGGAGCAGTTATTTCCTCACCTGCTCTGATCAGATGACTACAACTAGCCTTAGGGATGTTTTGACATATGGGGTGGAAATGCAGCCTCTTTGCCAGGTCCAGCCTTCTCTCTCAGCCTTATGCCTTCTGAAAGATGTTGCTCTTGGTCTTTGGTGTGGCAGGCAGTGTGGCACGAGTACCCGTATGTGCTATCAAGGTGCTGCAGATGGTTCCAAATGCAGCGGCCTGTCTTGTATTTAACAAGCTGAGACAGCCACATGTCACTCCTCTCTTCAGGTCGCTACATTGTACATAGTAGTCAATGGGTCAGTGCCTGAGTAAACAGAGACACTGGTGGAGTGCTAGGCTCCTACCCGCCCACTCAGGTTTGCCAGTGAACAGCGTCTGGTGATGCCACCTCTGCACGGTATCAAGTCTCAATCTAGACTCTTTTCCTGTGTAGTCCCTACTTGGTGGAAAGAGCTGCCCACCTCCATCCATACTGCAGACTCCCTCAATGTATTTAAGAAGCAATTGAAGTTATAGATAGATATGTTCTATGAATATCTGTCTAACTGGTAGAAAAAATGCTTTGCTTTTTGAATCTTTATATTGTTGCTTAATTTGTTGTTTAAGTTCAGTTGCTTTATCAATTATAATCTATGATTGTAAGTTATTATTTATCATCTTTTCTTTTGTGGCAATCAGCTTTTGTTACCTGTTTTATTACACTTGCTGAACAAACAGGCTCTAACCTAATGTTACTCAATTATAGTATGTTTACTTCTTCTGTATGTCACTTTGGATAAAAGTGTCTGCCAAACAAATAAATGTAAATGTAAATATAAACTACCACGTGTACAGGTCTGCTGGTGATGACAGGGGATTATACAAAGACAGAAGCAGAAAAAAATCTGATAAAGTTTCAGTTTCCAAAGTTTGGACTATGAGACTTTCCTCTTAGGAAAAAGTCTATAAAGAGCCCTGCACATGTGTTGAACTTCACTGTATATTTTTGTAATTATGTGACTTCAACTACATAATCACTTAATTTACAGTTTCAAGGTTAATTTAAGAGATGTCATTTTAACTTGCATATTTTGTACATTTTCCTCTTACTTGCCTGATAGCTGTTCTTGACAGTAAAACAGATCCTAATTGCAAATCATTGAAACAGCAGCAGGGTCACGTATGTTTGATTGGAAAAACAATAAACAAAAGACAAAAAGAATTTCCCCTTGGGATTAATAAAGTATCTATCTATCTATCTATCTATCTATCTATCTATCTATTTAAGAAATATAAACTATAGTTAGCCACAGACTCTCCACAAAGAATAACTAACAATAGTACACTGACAAATGCAATTCTGGCTTCATTTGAATTGGATTGAATTGAATTGAATTTCTTTGTATCAGTATACTGCTGCCGGATTATGTGAATTTCCCCTTGGAATTAATAAAGTATTTATCTATCTATCTATCTATCTATCTATCTATCTATCTATCTATCTATCTATCTATCTATCTATCTATCTATCGAATCTGGTGTCTATGAAAGCTGTTTCAGTCATCATACATTATATTATTTGATCTTGTAAAATGCTATTAAAAGCGTATCTACTAATTTATGCAATTATTTTCTATTCTCATAGTTACTTTTGGGTATAACCCATTATTACAAAAATGTGCAATAAAAAAAAAATGTGACACATGTCTCTTTGATGAAGTAAATAAACAAAAATAAAGCAAAATGTTCAAAACTGAACTAAGTCCATGAAAACATCTGAATTTCATGCCATGCATACATTTTCTGACTTGTTAAAAGTTGTCACAGTAAACTTGCTTATTCTGTTATTGGATTATGGGAAGCCAAAGTCAGGCATGACCAAGCTCGGGACAGGACACAAGTAATGCACCGAGTATAAAGAAAGTGATCCAGGAGATTGTGTGCAAAATAGAAGAGTCATGTCTTGAGAGAAGGAAACTAAAAGAGAATTTCAAGCTATCTGATGGCAGATTGCATAGGGATCCTGAAGTAGCAAGGAGAGTTTGGGGCAAAGGCTCACTAATAGGAGGAAGGGGTTAAGATGGTTAGGACACATGAATGTGAGAAAGAGGGGGCTTGGTTGTACCTTATAGGTGAAACAGGGCATGTCACCTCACCTGATACACAAGCATTCAAGTCGTATTTTGAAAGGCACGAAGAACCTGAAGGATTTTTGTGTACTCTGTGTTCTTATGTGGTATGATATTTTGTGGGCTATAAAAATAGCATCCATGGCATTATTTTGTATATTGATGGTCTCCACAAGACACCCACTTCTTTTACACTATCTAGTTGAAGAATGATTGTAGCTGATTAATTTTATTAGCTCATTATTTCTAGTTATGGTAACACAGCATAACTAACGTAAGTAACAGAGTAAAGGGCAGCATGTCAGTGTGGTGATGCATGAATGCTCAAATGGCCTGATTTTTAATTCCAGACTGAATCAGTGTGTGTTTGTATGTTGAATTTGTGCATGTCTCTGGTACCTTTATGTTCTGCTTTCCTTTCACAATTTGAAGTCAAGTCAGTTAGGTGTCACATACGCGCACTTAGGAAGCAGCCAACAAGTTCTAAGGTGAGTCCTTTCTTAGCAGATGCCTACTAATTTCACATGTATAATCCTATTGTCTTCTTCTTCGTCTTCTTCTTCTTTTGGCTGCTCCCATTAGGGGTTGCCACAGTGAATCTTCTTCTTCCATATCTTTCTGTGTTTCTGTCATGTACTATGAAGAGGGAACTCATACATGCTTGTTTGCCTTTGCCTTCACACCAGTGAAATCCATGATATGTATGTCTGTTGTTCACATGACTTCAGTGTGTTGTTTAAAACTGACATGCTGCTTACTTTCCTCACAAAGACACACCAAAGCACACCATTGTGCACACTACTGTTAAAAATTCCACTACACAGAAAGTCGCCTGCTTCCCTTCCCGCCATTACCTATTAACCGCCCTTTCCTGTTTCTTGATTTCTGCAATTGTTCATGCACTATCAACCTTCAAATTTCATTTCTGTCTTTTTAAGATTGCTGTGATCTTGAAAGATGAGAATCCTGTAGCCAGTAGAAATACAACACATATCTATCTGGTGGTTGAACAAAATGTGACATTAAATGGGTCTGGAGGTTTTTTTTTTTTTTTTACCAGAGCTCTTTAAAATACTAGATAAAAGGCAGACAGATTCAAAATTAATGCACAAAATTCTTCCAGGTAGAAAACAAATATCTTTCTTCTTGTGTCAATGGCGCATGTTTCACTAGAAGAGTAACGCCATTTATTTTGTGATTTTCTTTGTGAAGCAAAGCACCAAGTTTCACTGTGAATTCAGTTTGTCATTAATTTTTTCGCTCATCATTACTGAGCACATCTTACTTCTTTGCCAATTGCACTGACTCAGGGGTTTCCAATTCTAGTTCTGGAGCACTACTGTGACTGCAGCTTTTCATGCTAACCCTTTTCATAATTAGTGATCAGTTTTTAACTCTTTTGCCTTAATTTTACTCAGACCCCTTAATTATTTATTTTTTCCATAAGTTGCAGTCAAACAATAATGAGATACAAAAAATGAGCCAACACTTGACCAGCAACCTGCATCCATCATATCTGAAAGTAAAGAAAGGTGAAGGTCTCGGTAATGTTGATCTGCTCAGGTTCACAAAACATTTTGATGGTGTTCTTAGAATGAAAGCACCAACAGGCCATGAATTAAATAACAGTGGAAATTACTTCTAAATAAAATCTGCTTGGAATGAAACTGGTTGTAGTTGGCTGGTCATAATTTTGCTCACTTGACATCTCATTTTTTTAGCTGCTGTTTAAGGAACAAACTGAAGCAATTCAGAGGAATGAACCTTAAAAACAAGTCAACAAAAGTGAAAGGAAAATTAACAGAAACAACCGGCCATTAATTAAGTAAAGAGCTGGAATGTAAACCTGCAGCCACAGTAGCACTCCATGACCAGAATTTGGAGACCCCTGGTCTAACTTAAAGGGAACTCAAAGACCATTCCAGAAAGATCTGGAGTTAGGACCCTTCAAGAAGATTCAGCATTATGACTCTCTCACATGTTGACTCTTTTCTTTCTATCGGTTCTCTGAACTTTTTCATGTCCCTGACTTCACCTCCATCCAAGTAGACCATCTCTGTCTTTCTATGATTTAATCCAAGCATTCTGCTTCCTGCTGCATGTAGAATTATTACAATAATAGGTCAGGCTTACAGTTTCTTATGTAAGATAATTATTAGACTCCAGCATGATGGTAATTTCAGTGTTTAAAAGAAGATGAAGAAGACAAAGTAAAGTAGAAATACTAAAAAAAAACAGAGTAGGTTTAATAGTGTCAAACACGTGCAAGTAGGGGGACGTTGTATGGACTAAGCAAAGGTAATTCCTTGCCAGGCCAGGGGGTGGCGGGGTGCACTAAACCGTCTCCTGTTATTTCTACAGACCATCTGATTTGGTGCTGACAATACTGGTTCTGGCACCCAGAAGAAGGTCACTTCTGGTTTCGGCGCCCAGAAGAACATCACTTTCGGCACAAAGGCTGATGTCAGAAGGACATCACTTCCAGTTCCCCTACATCACTTCTGGTCTGATCCCTTAAAGCCGCCATCATTTCCAACCCTTGTCAGTTCTGTTTTGGACTTAGTATTGTCAACAGTTCTGTGCTATTTTCACAAAACCATTTGCAGCCAGGAATTTTATATGGGTGGCTGCCCCAAACCTTTTTAAGTGTGTCGAGTATGTTCCTTTTTTCAGTGGCGTAGTCAGCAGGATGATGACCTCCTGGAGAGACTAGAAGTCAAACCTAAACCTAGGCTTGAAGTCAAACCTAAACCTAGGCTTGACGTACACTACCAATCCACAAACAAAGAAACATCAGATGGGTAAGTACCACTCCTGAGTTGCCAAGTGGGTGTCAGTGAGGGTGTGTTGGGGGGTGCGGTGTGCACTCGCTAATCCTCTGCCATTTTTGCATACGGGAGAAGTGCTAGTTAATGGGGTTAAAGTCATATCCTTATTTGATTCCGGCAGTAACATTTCCATTGTTGCTCACCATTTAGTGTTACCGCAACAGTGGATCAAGACTATGACCCGCATTACCTATGTACATGGGGATGTCCGGTATTATAGATCCGCCAACTGCTACATATGTCAGGACGGCATAGTGAAAAAGTTGATGGTGGCAGTGATGCATAATCCTCTACTCCCCGTAATACTAGGCAGACATTATTAGCGGTAACAAAGTCGCTTCTTCCCCCAGATCACCAGGTCTAGTCACAGACGCTGAATCAGCGCCCTCAACTTCCTCCACGCCATGTACAGGGTGGTCCAGATCTAATTATGCAGATCCAGATCATCTGGATGACTTTGATTTATTCGGGGACAATTCCAGTTCAGTGTAAAGACGATTCTTCATGTCGTCAATTCATACACTTCTCGATGGTCCAGGATTTTTCAGGTGATTTTCTATGTAATAAACTTAATAAGTTATAGCATAATGAAAACTGCATAATTAGATCTGGACCACCCTATATACAGCCGGCTGGGGAGTGGAGTTCGACCTCTGGTGATGATGGGGAAACACCAGGGACGTCTCAGCCTGATACATCATCAACAATTGCTGAGTCGACTCAGAATGAAACCCTACCCCTTAAGGTCGAATCCAATCCTCTCACATGCCTGCACTTTCAATTCAGGCAGACCCTGGCTTCATTTAAAAGGGAGCAGTGGAATGACGCCTCCCTTAAGTTTACAAATAATGCAGTCATTCTGATAGATGGCCAACACACCTTACATCTGATGCCATAGGGTCCTCATTTAGTGTTAAATAATGACCTGTTGCACCGGGAGGCAGAACATGAAGAAAAGATGAGGTCGCTGTTGTTAGTACCATGGACTTACCGGTGACAAGTCTGTGAACTATCACACACCCATCGTCTGGGAGCCCATTTGAGACCTAAAAAAACACTTGAGCAAATTAAGCTCCAATTCTTTTTGCCCAGGATTAACAAGGAGGTCTGCCGCTTTTGCAAATCCTGCCCAGAGTGTCAATTGAGGCAGATTCCTAGGAGGGACTGTGCTCCTCTAGTTCCCTTACCCTTAATAGATATCCCTTTCGAGCATATTGGGGTTGACCTGGTGGGACCCCTAGAACCCTCAGCCAGGGGTCATAAATATATAATAGTCCTGGTAGATTATGCTACCCAGTTTCCAGAAGCTGTTTTCTTCTGCACTCAGCTACTTCAGAAGCTATTGCACAGGAATTAGTAGGGGTGAGTTGGCATCCCTAAAGAAATCCTGACTGATCAAGGGACACCTTTTACCTCACAGACATTCAGGGAGACTGCCAAGCTACTTCAAATAAAGCATTTAAAGACCTTGGTATATCATCCTCAAACTGACGGTCTTGTAGAGAGGTGTCAATCAAACTCTCAAACAGATGTTGCGTAAGGTAGTCAATGAGGACAGAAGGAACTGGGATCAGCTCCTCTCCCTCATCCTTTTTGCATATTGGGAAGTCCCACAAGCCTCCACGGGGTTTTCACCTTTTGAATTGCCATATGGATGGCAACCCTGGGGCATATTAGACATTTTAAAGGAAGGCTGGGAGGAAGAGGCCCTCCCTTCATCAAGTATATTGGAGTACAGTGGAACCTCGGTTTACGAGTAACTTGGTTTACGAGTGTTTTGCAAGACGAGCAAAAATTTTTAATAAATTTTGACTTGATAAACGAGCAATGTCTTGCAATACGAGTAGTATGGATACACTTTGTCTGCTGAGCGTCATGTGATCACAACTGAGCTGATGGTGGTTCTCTCTCTCCTTATCTCGCTCGCTCGCTCACCCAGTGCGTCTTTTTCTCTCTCTCTCTCCTTATCTCGCTCACTCTCCCAGTGCGTCTTTTTCTCTCTCTCTTTATCTCGCTCGCTCGCTCGCCCAGTGCGTCTTTTTCTCTCTCTCTTCTTATCTCGCTGGCACAGCGCCTCTCTCTGTTTACTACAGCATTGTGACTGTGTGTGTGTGTGCGCTGTGAAGTGCGAGTCCTCATCTTGCTCCCTAAAACACGAAGCTGAGTCTCAGTACTTTAACACCAGCTGAATAAACACCAGTTTATTCAGTTTGAAACAGCAACAGCGCTGTTATTTATTGCAGCGGGATCTTTATAATGTTCCTTGATCTTTTTGGATGCGCTTATACGGCGAACTGCTACAGCGCTGGGAGACTGCGATTGCTTTGGAACACTCTTCAGTGTGTCGTCCCGTTGGGTGGAATTCCACATGAGTTTAGAAACTCACACCAGTCATGATTCTTTTTAAAGGTAAATTGCAGGTTAATTTGTATTATGTATTTTACTTTATATTTTGTATTAATCCTTTTTATATGAATAGTTTTGGGTTGTGGAACGAATCATCTGAATTTCCATTATTTCTTATGGGGAAATTCGCTTTGATATACGAGTGTTTTGGATTGCGAGCACGTTTCCGGAACGAATTATGCTCGCAAACCGAGGTTCCACTGTATATGGCATAGTTATGCGATAGATTTGAGAAGATTAGACCTGTATTGAAAACGCATATGGAAAAGGCGCAGCAGCCCAGGTCTGAGGCTATAACCATGGTACGTGTCTTTGGGAGTTCCGCTTGGGAGATCGAGTCATGGTTTTAGTTACTACCTCACATTCCAAATTACTGCATTATTAGCACGGCCCCTATGAAATTATGTAGAGGAAGGGGCTGGTCAATTATTTGGTGAAACAAAGAAATCGTCGACCCAGTGAGCGGATTTATCATATCTATTTGCTGAAACTATGGAAGGACAGGGATTCCGAGCCCTCCTCCGGACAGCCCCGCTCTCTCTTCAGTCATAAATTACGCCTTAATTTTGAAGATAATTTGACTCACCAATAACGACAGGAGCTAGAAGCAGTTATCCCGTCTGTCCCTGAGGTAGTCAGTGAAAATCCAGGACGGACCTCCCTGGTTGCGCATGACATTGTGACGAAATCTGAGGTTATAGTCCTGGAACGCCTGTACAGAATTCCCAAGGATGAAGTGAAGCTGGAGATCAGACGAATGCTCGACCTAGGTGTGATGGAGGAAAGTTATAGTCCCTGGTCCAGTCCGGTCGTCATTGTCACTAAGCCCAAAGGAAATTGCAGGTTTTGCAATAACTTCAGTCGGCTTAGCCAAGTCTCCCAATTTGATGCCTATCTGATGCCACGGGCAACCTCCTAGAGCGGCCTGGAAACACCAAATTCTTGACTATTTTAGATATGACTAAGGGGTACTGGCAGGTTCCCTTGATGGACTCCGCTAAGGAAAAGACAGCGTTTAGCACCACTAGCGGGCACTGGCAGTATCATGTTCTCCCATTTGGATTACATGGGGCACCTGCGACCTTCCAACGTCTGATGGACAAAGTGCTCATATAGTGCTGCCTACTTGGATGACGTTGTTATCTATTCCAACACCTGGAAGGAACACATGCACAGGTTGGACCTGTATTGCGGTCACTGGCAAACCTAGGCTTCGTATTAACCCGAAAAAGTGTTACTTTGGGTTAGTAGAAGACAAATATTTAGGCTACCTAGTGGGCCGGGGTATGGTGAGACCACAGTGTTCTAAAATAGATGCCATTTTAAACTGGTCCCGTCCAATAAACAAGAGGCAGGTTCAGGCCTTTCTCGGCTTTGCAGGTTACTATCCCCGGTTTGTACCCCGGTTTTCCGAGAGAGCAACGCCCTTGACAAACCTTACAAAGAAGGGGAGACCTAACCACGTGGTATGGGAAGAAACATCAGAGGCTGCATTCAGTGACATGAAAATGGCCCTTATATCAGCTCCTATATTGAAGGCACCTGACTTTTCTATGCCTTTCATTCTCCAGACAGACACTTCGGACACAGGTCTTGGAACTGTGCTGAGCCAAAGTGTCGATGGAGTTGAACACCCCATTATGTACCTGAGCCGGAAACTGTTGGATTGTGAAACTAGGTATGCGGCACGTGGAGCGGGAAGCTTCGGGCTATTAAATGGGCGATTACTCAGCTGAGATACTACCTCTTGGGGCGTGAATTCACTCTTGTGATGGACCATGCCCCATTACAGTGGATGGCCTTGCAGAAGGAGTCCAATCCACGTGTCTTGAGGTGGAGATTTTTGGATCTGCAGCCATATAAGTATTCGGTCGTTTATCGCCGTGGTGTACTGCAAGCCAATGCCGATGCTGTTTCTCGGTGCCATGACTTCTCGGACCGGTATGCCCGACCTGACAGGTCTGGGCTAAGGGGGGGCCATATCACACACATGTGACTAGGGGGACGTTGTATGGACTAAACAAAGGTAATTCAACGCCAGGCCAGGGGGTGGCGGGGTGCATTAAACCTTCTCCTGTTATCTCTACAGACCAGCCGTGGGAAAACCTATCTGATTCAGTGCTGACAAAGCCGGTTTTGGCAACCAGAAGAAGGTCACTTCTAGTTCCAGCGCCCAGAAGAACGTCACTTCTGGCGCAAAAGCTGGCATCAGAAGCCCATCACTTCCAGTTCCCCTACATCCGGTCTGATCCCTTAAAGCCACCATCTTTTCCAACCCTCATCAGTTTTGTTTTGGACTATTAGGACTACAGGAATATTATACCGGTGGCTGCCCCAAAATTTTTTACGTGTGTCGAGTCTGTTTCTTTTTACAGTAGGTTAAACCTAAGTTTTGGTTCTAAACTTGGATGTTGTAAAGTGGAGTCTTTTTTTGTAAAGGTACCCCATCCATATAGCACAGAATATTGGAGAAACATGAGACACCGGCATTTATAATAT
Organism: Polypterus senegalus; assembly: GCF_016835505.1. NCBI lineage: Eukaryota > Metazoa > Chordata > Cladistia > Polypteriformes > Polypteridae > Polypterus > Polypterus senegalus. Next base: position 55,022,649 of record NC_053157.1, read on the forward strand.
TTATTTAATTTGCAGGGCTTTACACATCATAGTGCCATCTGAAACCTGCTAAAAGAATTCCACCTTGTACCCTTCTGATTGATGATGTGCCTCTGCAGCTGTCCTCCCCGGAGGGGGTGGGGGGTCTTATTGCTACAGAACATAACAGGCATGGCACCTGACAGACATCCAAAAAACAAAGTAAAGCTTTCGGCTGACTATGAAGATAGAGCTCGGGTTCTTATACATCAAACATCCATGCATCTGCCTGCTCTGAAACCTGCTTAAAAAATTGGATGGCTGGATGCACAGAATACATACAGCCGAAAAGTGCTGTAATGTTAACATACTATAATTTTTTTTAATTAATTATTATGTTAAGAAAAAGGACAAATTGATTAAGCATGAGAAAAACACTAGCCATCTGTTATAATGCTTTTTATTTTTAGTCTTCCCCGATCCATTTTCTCAGTCTGATTTTTCCATTAAAGGCTCACATTTATGATATTACAGGAATGTGATCATAAAGTGCAGAGGCAGCCACATCGACTGCTGTCTGTGTGCCAATGCCAAGCACGTTATGCCATTGACCTTGGCATATGTATCTGAAGTATGTCATATGCAATAGCGTCCTTTGAACTCATGCATTTCACTTACTCTCAATCACCTTTTACCTTAAAGAAACACATGGCTGTTTGTCATTGCAGTCACACAGTCTGCTCTTTGTGTCTAACGGCTTTGACAGCTGAATTCAACATGTGTGTAAACATGGGGTCCAAACAGTATGGTCATTTTTGCCCTTTAAATAAGCATTTGGCTTTGTTTTGTGAACTTGCCATACAATATGTGAATTGTGATTATATAGTTATGAATTCATCTCAGTAATCGGGTTATTATTTTTGTAACACACTACTCCAAAACCAAAATAAAGACACACCTCAAATCACACAAAATGCTTGTCTTACTGGTACTTAATTAAGTTCATCCCTTCACACATTTTCTGAATCTGATATTTAGTTTTGTTAGTGCTACGTTTACATAAAAATAACATTCCAAACCCCACTTTATCCAATTCACAGTGATCTTAGTGCGCACTACTGCACAGTGGGTGAGTATAGAATTGTCAATTTGCCTAACACATATTATTTGGGATGTGCAAGGAACACATAGGCTCACAACATGAGATTGTGCAGATGACACACAAACATCCAGGAATGGAAATAAACCCAGGACCTGCGCATAAGAACATAAGAAATTTGACAAACAAGAGGAGAGCATTTGGTCCGTCAGGCTCGTTTGTAATAGCTAAACTGTCTCGATATCTCATCCAGCACCAAGAGAGAGTAATGTTCTTTAGAGAGACAGACCAGCATTGGCAAGAAGAGAGCAACTTGATAAGTCAGAGGTGGACTGTAGCGGTCGCTAAGTAACTTTAGACAGTTTAAAGCATGGTGCCACAGAAAGACAACAGGCAGGAGTGCCAGTGCAGCACAAAAGAGAATTGTGGCTTGATTTTCCTCCTGGATACTAGAGGGCAGATAAAACAGCAGGTGTCCGGGAATGTCAGAGCCTTTGTCCAGAGGAAGAGAAAAAATGAAAAACAAACAGAAAGGGAGAACGAACTATCAGAAAGTTATGAAACATGCTGGCCAAAAAGAAGCAGGACAGGGCCACTTACCTCAGAAAGCCAAGGCCGGAATATCCATTCAACACTGAGGCCAAAGAGGACTGGTAGGTTGTCATAACCCTCCTGCTTAACCAGTATGGGATAACACATAGTCCTTCATTTATACAGATAGACCTTGCTGCTCATTTTAGAGAACTGGCAGCAGTGAGGCTACCTGAAGGACTCTGGGTCAGATTTATAAAACTTGCATATACACAAAAAGAGGCTTGAAATGTGTGTTTGCTATGTTCCATGCAAACACTGGACTTGAGAACATGTGTATGTTTATGGGATCTCTAATCCAACAGTACACAACATTTTGGAGAGACTGGGAAATAACAACACCCTTGATCAAGTAGGGTGATGCAACTAAACCAGTTAAAAGACAACTTATGGGTGTAAAAACTCATATCACTGAGCCATCATTATAAAATGTGTTGAAGTGGCAAGTACAGTATACAGTAAAACCTCACAAGGGCTAAATATGGTGTAAAGACTATTTTAATTTCCTTTAAAGAGGGCCAATGCTGCATATTACTACACTACAGAACATTTTTTAGGTTTTCGTCAGTTTATATCAGCTATCTGTTGTCTCAGGGAACTGGCTGGCAGGTCAAGAATTCACTCCATCATGCCCATTGTGCTGGAAGCCATTTACTGACCAGTGTGGCACTACAGCTAGTTTTTATATGTTTTAAATGTGTATACGTAATATGTGTTTCCCCAAAAGTAAGACCTACCCCGAAAATAAGACCTACCACTAATCCACCATTTTTGCATCTGTCCTGAGAGCTGCCGTATTTAGCCTAGAAGCTGCCCTGGTTACAAGGTAAGGCGCTTTTACAATACAGTGGAACCTCAGTTCACAAACATCTCGGAACACGTACAAATCGGTTTACGATCAAAAAGTTCGCCAAGCTTTTGCATCTGTTCACAACCACACACTCAGTATACGAACAAGCAAGTTTCCCTTTCGGTTTGTGTGCACCGATGATTTCCGCATGTGTTCAGTCTCTCCCTGTGCAGTGAGCGAGAGAGAGAGAGAGAGACACACAAACTAGAGACACAAACGCGCGAGACAGACAAACACATACACACGCGAGAGAGAGAGTTACACACACACGCACGCATGAGCAAGAGAGAGAGAGATAATAAAAATAAGACCTACCTGAAAATAAGCCCTTGTGCATTTTTTTGGACCTAAAATTAATATAAGACACTGTCTTATTTTCGGTGAAACACGGTATAACATGCTTTGCCAACATAAAAACTCAATATGCAGCAGTGGCCTAACATAATCAGAGCAATTTACTGCACTTTTGTTACACTAAGGGCACCTAGCAAGATCCAGCTACCTTAATTAACTGTAAGCAGATACATTCTATTCATGCACAAGGAATCCAAAATGTGACTGGCAAACTTTATATCTCAATGGCCTGGGTCAACCCATTATACATTTATTTTAAGGCAAAGTAGCTTTGACAAACATGCTGGTAATGTACAGTATGTGGTAGCTGGCTTGTTGGTAAGGTAACTAGTTGAACCATGTGTTTCGTATGGCCCGTAATATTCATTGTAACAGCAATCATGTCATTATATGTGCCAGGTGATAGCGATATCCGTTGTGATGCTTACACCATTTCCGAACCCGCCAAATGCAGAGGAGAGGTGATAAAGAGCTGCAAAGCTCATCCAGGTGGTGAGGTCTCAATACGTCAGGGGAGGCTGTTCTACCAGCCAATGAAAAACTGAAGCATTGTGATTGCATATGTATGAGGTTAATTAGTATAATCCATATACAGTATAGTTATTTCAGAGTGGCAAACAAGCAGGGTTTGAGGTGCATTCATGTGTGAGCATTTACAAGATGATTGTGATTTATAATTGTAAACTGTATGGAAAGGTAAACTGTGTGGAAATGTGTGTATACCAGTTTTTTGTTTTTTTTTTGGTGTACGCATATTTTAATGCCATAATTCATAATACTACTGAAGGTTGATGTAGGGACAACAGGGGTCATATATGAGAGAGCTTCAGCCTACTGATGCTGTTGTAAAAGTAGGGTCACCTTAACGATGCAAACTTTTCTGAAGCTTTCCCGAAAGGGAAACCAAATGAGAATTTCAAGCTATCTGATGGCAGATTGCATAGGGAGCCTGAAGTAGCAAGGAGAGTTTGGGGCAAAGGCTCACTAATAGGAGGAAGGGGTTAAGATGGTTAGGACACATGAACATGAGAAAGAGGGGGCTTGGTTGCATCTTATAGGTGAAACAGGGCATGTCACCTTACCTGATACACAAGCATTCCAGTCGTATTCAGGAAGGCACGAAGAACCTGAAGGATTTTTGTGTACTATGTGTTATTATGTGGTATGACCTTTTGAGGGTTATAAAAACAGCATCCATGGCATTTTTTTGCATATTGATAGTCTCCACAAGACACCCTCTCCTTTTACACTATCTAGTTGAAGAATGATTGTAGCTAATTCATTTTATTAGTTCATTATTACTAGTTATGGTAACATAGCATAACTAACGTAAGTAGCAGAGTAAAGGGTAGCACGTCGGTGTAGTGAGGCATGAATGCTCAAAGGGCCTGACTTTCAGTTCCAGACTGAATCATTGTTTATGTCGAATTTGCGTATGTCTCTGGTACCTTTATGTTCTGCTTTCCTCTCACATTTTGAAGACATGTCAGTTAGGTTAACTGCTAACTTTACACTGGCCATGTGAGACGTATAAGAATTTGTGAGATTGTGGCTGTCATGGTTTCCTTCCACAGGCTTATGTTTAAATATTTTTGTTTTTGTCTTTGTTAACTTTTTGCTGGTACTCATTTTGTTCTATTGTTTCTGAAAACAACTGTCTCTGTTCATTTGTAATTTGTCTAATTATGTTTTGTTCTCTTCATTTTATTGTATGTAGTTATTACTTAGTGTCTAAGTTATCCTTTTCTTTGATACTCCATTTATTTTGAGGGTGAATTCCCAAGAGACGGAGCCACCCTTCCTTCTCCGTTAATGAACAGCCCGCAGCCAGTTAAGGCAGACTGGGAAGTGAAGTCCCTTCACGGTTGATTTAAATGCTCTGTTGTAGAGTTTGGTCATATTGCTTTCTTCTTTGTATTTTTGCTGGATTTTTGACTCTTTTGCTACTGATTTTAGGATTACAATTAAGGATTATGTTTTTGCACTTTCTGTTATGAGGTTTCCCCTTGGTAGCTCCTTTTGTCTCTTTTTTGAGATTTTGAATTATTTTTTCTTGGTGAATAAATATTTTTTTACAGTTTTTACCCTTTCCCTTAAAAAACTTTGAATTGTAATTCTGCAGCATATTTTTGAGCTTTTGAAACTAAAGCACATTTTAGCCCTGTGTTGACTGAAACCAACTAATATTGTAGGATATTGGCTGCCTCTGTGTGCACCTTTACTGGCCAGGCTGGTGGGAATTCTGGCCTGCTTCCCAGATTATTTCTGGAGGCCTTACACCATCTTGGCCATTTTGTGTGAGTGACTACAGTTCTTGTAATGGACTGGCATCCTATCCAGGGTTGGTTCCAATCTTTCACCCACTGCTGCCAAGGTAGGATAGTACATTCAGATAGATAGTTCCGTGGTATAGTGGGTCCACGGCTTAGAAGGAAACCCAGTTTTTAAATAAACTTATGGCTTAAAGAAGGGAGTGTGGTAGTGTGGCCGGAGCAGTTCTTGGACGCGATGCGGTGCAGGCATTTCCTCTCTTATGTGCAAAGGTGAGGAATCATCCGTTTCTGTAATTGATACCGGGAGCAGCTAATCGCCACACCTGTACAACGTCCCCATTATAAATAGGAGAAGCACGGAGGGGTCCGGAGGGGGAGACAAAAGATTGAGAGAATGGAGGTTAGAGGAGGAAGAAGGTGAAACTGGATGCTGCGAGCCGATGCCAGTGTGACCGAGCGAGCAGAAACAGCAAGCTCATGGGTAGCAGCTGGGAAGTGAGCCCTAGCGGGGTATTTGGCTGGCACCCAGGGGCAGATCGATTGCGTCACTCATGGTGAGCGCTTGAGATGAGCAGGAGTGACCGGAAGATGGTTGGCTCACCGCATAAGACCACAGAAGGAAGCGGGAGTCTGAGGCTTGGGAGGTTGAAGCCCCAGTGTAAACGCCCTGATCGCTGGGGAACCCAAGTCTTGGTCTGGATGAGCCAAACAAAGCCAGGAATCAGAAAGCTACCAGACCAGTAGGAAGAGATGGTCAGCTACAGGTAGAGAGACTACCCTGGTGCAGGGCCAGGATGGGAGAAGCAGGAGAGCCACCAGTTGAAAAAGGCACCGGGTTTTGCTTTTAAAGGACTGCTTCCAGCCAGTATTTTAACCTTGTTTTTAAATGATTTATTTATTGGATTTTAACCTCCACATCCCACTTGTATTTAATGGATTATTTATTTAATGATGTTTGGAGCACTGCACTTTCTTTTGAACACTTTGGATTTGTTTTGTTGTTTTAATAAAAGCACTGTTTTGCACTTTTGTACCTTTCCCCTTGCTTCGTGGTTGTCCTCATTGTCCAGCTCATCCGGTTACATTTCCGACTGTGTTGGGTTCAAGAGCTCCTGAAAAGGAAGTGGAAGCATTAAGCAGGACCCGCATTGTCACAAATTCTCATTGAAGACGCGTGCCATTATTTTTGTTACTGCTGACACACGGTTTTAACAGCTGGCCAGGTTTTCATTCTTAGTCAAGTTACTACATGTAGTTTCATGTTCACCTTCTTGTACAAATGGGTTTTCTCCAAGAAAACAGTTTTGCTTTTTATATCACAAAGATTTGGATGTTAATATAACTGGCGACTGCCTTTCTCCTGATTCTTCCGGTATAGACTGTCACTCACTGGGACAGATTTAGAAAATGGATGGATGGCTGAATGGAAGCATAGGGGCTATTCTGAATTTAAAAACTACAATGTGTGTTAAAATAGAACATAAGTGTAATAATTAAAGTGAAAGCTTACGTACTGTATATCTTTGCATCCCGGATTGCTTTGGTAACAATAGTGAAATATGTGGATCATATAAAGTGGCATAAATTAAAACAATAATCTGACCAAAACCATGAAAGATTTAGATTTTAGATCTCATGCTTAAAATAATGAGATACTATCAGGATAGGCTTGTGTGCCCCAGAATGCAAAAAAATGAATCCATTGGGTTCAGAAAATGAATGGACAGTATCAATCCAAACAAAAAAAAGAAAGAAAAGAAAAACATGAAAGGTAATAGGTTTTGGGTTTAGCAAGGATGGAAATTTCTCATCCAGTAGATGGAGCTCTTGAGCCTACATTTTAGAGTCCATTATGGTAGAATCACTGTCACAGCAATGGCATTCTGCACAAAATAACTGTAGTAGTAATTCCCACGTGTAATAAGATCGTAAATAATATTTTTTGCATTGATGTAAAAAAAAATGCGATGAACATTTTACCATTTGCCATTTTAAGCAATTCTTTCAAGATTTTTACATTGCCATAATGTCAGACGATGACTCGATAAACATCATTAGACCAAAGAAAGTATGGCGCAGCATAACAAGGCTGTGTCTTTAATAAGGAAGTCATTTAAATATAGAAAAGCAGAATACATGCACAGTTGTGCAGTGTGTAAAAAAACAGTAGATACAACACAGTGTGATAAGTATGTGTAATGAGATCAAAAGATAAGTTTCTGGTTATCTAAGTCAATAAAGAACAAAGAGCTTGCTTCAAAGTTAAGAAGACTCCAAAATGTGAAATAAAGACCTGGACAAGTCTAATGAGTAGTGATCCTAAACATTCATCCTTTTGTGTTCTAGATTGGTCAGATATTCTAGTATGTCACTATAAACTTGAACCTGAGCTTATTAAATCCACTTAATCAGAAATTTTAGTCACTGGAGGATGGAATCTATCAGGTGCAAAGAAGGACACAGCCCTTAAAGACCCAACAGTCCACAAAGGAGCATTTAAGCAAACAGCTAACGAAAGCAGTCATTTGGTGCATACCGTGTGTCTTTTAAATGCATTAGAAAGCTGACCCACCACATGGTTTCATCAAGGAAATATGCATTCATCTAGTCCTCTGCAGAGAAGTAATCTTCAGTAGGGGTGCTAGGTAATAATTTGGAGTGCCAGGTTAGTGGAGGTTATCTGAGCCTAGTTAATGTTTGACTGGATGTTGAGAATATTTGAGAAAGTGATAATGATGGCAAAATTCACTGAAGAATGCTTTCAATTAAACAGTTCACAATAAATTTGGTCCTCACCTTGAGTACTGACAGTAGTGATGGTTAGTGTCACCAAACTGGAGATCCTTTTCATTCCTAAAGAATAACTGGTAGCTATTCAATCAGCTTGTAGCACTCATCAGTTCATCACCAGTCCCAATAAGAAAGCTTTCATATTTTTTATACTGTACATCTTCCATTTAAAATGCATCAGGTCAGTGTTCTATTAATATTCTTACATTGTTTAGGAGCACCTCTAGCAGAAAGTTCATGAAGGTAATAATAATGAGTTCTGGCAATTTGCGTGCCTTGAGCCCTAAATATCAACATGTCCTAGAAAATATATCTGTAAAGATCTTCCACCAACATTCCTTGAGTTAAATATTCAGAATATCATGTAGAGAGCATGTCACAAGTGAGCACAGATAAGGTCACCCAGTAACATCATTAAGGAGCGAAGAGTTCAATTTACGAAATATTTCATGTGGCTTGCTCCTTCAAGACCAGTCAGCATTGCACTAACATGGATTCTACATGGAGGTAGAAGAACAAGAGGACAACCAAAGATCACCTGAAGGACCACCCTTAAAAAGAACAAAGAAGAGCTTATGATATCCACAGACACTGCCAAGGACATACATACTGTAAGTAGAGATTGCTTGCTGGCAAATGCTTCAAAGAGAACTGGACGACCTATGTCTAAGTAAGTCTAAGGGCCCCAAATATAACTTGAAGTCATATGAAACATTAATCTTAAGAAACACATATTTTAATGGAAAATCCTCCAGCCTTTTTTACCCACTCATTCAGGGTTGGGAAGGCAATGCCTGTCATGATAATACTGAGCACGACTTGGGAACCAGCCATGGACAGGCTGCCCAGTGGGGGCTGGGTGGTCTTGTTGCCTCGGAACCCCTGCAGATTTGTTTTTTGTTTGTTTTTCTGTACTCCTGGCTATTGGACCCTACTTTGTTACTTAGTATTGCCTAATCTCATTTTTATATTTTTCTTTTTTCTTTCTTCATCTTTTAAAGCACTTTGAGCTTCATAATTTGTATGAAAACATGCTATAGAAATAAATGTTGCTGCTGTTGTTGTTGCCAGCCCAAGGTAGGGCACACTCATGCATAAGCCTACATTCCCAGTCACACTTAGTGTTTTCAATTTTTTCCCAATTTCCCCTTACTGCCCCCTGCTTATGGTTGTTATGGTTTCCAGTGTTACCAGAATTTAGATGTCTGGGCAAAGTTAAGGTGGACATCAGTCTGTTTGAATAAATTATTAAACAGACAATTAAACAAGAGCCCCCCCTCCAGTTTTAACACATAAGGGACAAGGAACATAGGAAAAATTATAAATTGATATAATATCAATAAAATATAATACTCTGAAACTAATAAACCAAATAGTGATCACTAATAAATGTATAAAAGAAGTAACAACAAAATAATAATTAAAACACAACAAAAATATTAAATAAAAAGAAAATACATCTGAGCCAGGGTTAAAATCCTAGCTATACCATTATTGTTTGAATGGAGGTCATGTGATTGGTGTCATCACGGCCAGAGCATTTCAGAAAAGTTCAGAGAGACCAAATTTTATATCAAGGTGGCAGACATTATTAGGGATATTACAGAAAGCAAGTTAGATGTAACCAAACTTAAAATGCTAAAGATTAGCATTCCAAAAGTTTAAAGGGATTTCCAAGGTACCAATGCAACCAGACCTTCTAACCAGAAAAGTGCTTAAAATAGCTTTATTACTAAATCATTTCTTTATTTTGACACATTAGACACCAGTTAATACACATGGTTTTCATTTATAACATGGTGCTCATAATGATACAGGTCACATGACATGACATGTGCATTACATGCTTAACAAATTCATAAGCATTAATTTGTTCACAGTGACAAGTCACACAAAATGACATGGGGTGTAGTGGTGGTCTCTGTGTTTGCAAAAGGTAAGAACTAATGAGCTCACAAATGGAAGTACAGTGCTACAAGAAACAAGGGGTCCTTGGACCTCACAAACAGAAGACACGTTTGTCTGTCTGATATCTTCCCCTTTATTTACCACAACAGAGAAAAAAAAGGACAGAGATGGCAGCTGAACCCACCATACCTGGAAAGTATTTGAACAGCACAGGCTTTGTGAGGCAAAATGTTTATTGGCTGTCAGAAAAAGAGATAATACTTCTGAAATGTGAAACTTCGTCCAAGTTCTATAATTTGTCATTCCCTGCAAATTGTAGTCATGTAACCTGACATATTTGGTTGACAAAATCAGCAATTGCAGTTGTCAGGTTTGACATCACCATTTTCTAGATGTTGTGCCATCAGCTTTGAGGGCTCTCTTTGTTATTATTGTGATACATAAGGTGTTTTATACATGTAAACTGGTCTATTTTGTTTTTTTTTGTTTTTAGGATTCTATTTTTGAGCATTATTTTAGAGAAAAGCCAAGCAAAATGACACCTTTTATTGGCTAACTAACAATATTATAATATGCAAGCTTTCGAGGCAACTCAGGCCCCTTCTTTTTAGTTAGCCAATAAAAGGTGTCATTTTGCTTGACTTTTCTCTACATTCATAATGGCTAGCACGGTACAAAACCCTAGTACTATGAGCATTATTTATAATTCAGCCCATTTTGAAAACGTTTTAGTTTTTTCCCAACTTGTTTTTTTTACTGTTTACGCAATGTGTTTTGGATGTGTTATAAATATGGTGACTGTTGCAGTGTAAGTTATTCCTCAGTGAATAAAAAAGTCTTAAAAGAATCTTTAACATAATTAAAGACCAGTGTCAGGTGTAGGTGTTGGTTTGCCCATTTAATTCCTGGTTGCCTGCTTACAGTATTTTTGCTTCTTTGTTTCTGACCCTTTACCTGTCCTAACTACAATTAAGCCTGCATGTCATCTCCTGGTCTTCTTTTCATAAAAATTCATGGACACATACATGTCTCATAACAGTTATTAGACATTGTATTAGGTTCTTTCTCTCTAAACATACTTTTAAAATTGTAATGTAAAGCTAATATAATTAATAAATGTAACCACTTCTTTTTATCTACAAAACAAATAGTCATTTGAAGCATAAAAATGATTGAAAAAACATTCAATACTATGGAACACTCTGTAGAAAAGAGCTAAACCAAAACTTACTGGGAAGTTTAAATCATGACCAAACAAGCAGATATGACCAGCATATCCCTAATAGTGCAGCTCTGTAATTACGGCTAATGAAATGTCAGGCTTCTCACGTCATTTCCAACATTCTTGGGTCAACAGTATAAAATTTCAGTTATATCTTCAATGCTGTCCTGATGGGCACACACAGAGAAATTCGAGGCAATATAAACATCAATTATTCCTCACACTTCCTCCGAATCGTCAATTGGCATGCTGAGAGCACAGAAGCAGCAGTCAGATTTTATCCTGGGTGTCCATATTTTATACAATTTTCAGTAATTTCTTACTCAGTCCTGACTCACATGTGCTCTCCAGCAGGTGTTTAAGAGATGGCAAATTCTCTAGCGTATGCAAGATTTATTAATCCTGCAGGAGGATTATAATTAAGGTTAAAAACGTAATTAGGCAGGAAGAATCAAATAGGATGCAATCATAACACTAAATACTTATGCGGAAATACCTTGGTTTATTTAGGAAAGTATGAGTTACCCAACCTTGTGAATATGTTATTATTTCTGTCTGTTTTTCTTAAAGTACACTGCAGCAGTTATTAAGGAAATGTTTTTATAAATGTTAGTAAATCCTGGATGTGTGTTCCTGGTTACACCTTTTAATGGCTCTTTAGCACTGAAGGAGACATGTCATGTAGCTGTGGTCTTATGTTTACAATATGTCTGTCATGTGGTGAACAGACTATAGGTTATTTATGAGACCCTTAAAAAAATATTGTGCCTCTGCAATTATGCATGATTGATGATAAACCGTATTAAACTACACTGTCAAGTGGAAGGGCAAAATTGTAACATGCCCTAAATCTATTCATTATTTAATGTTGTGAATTATTGTAATGTCAGCAAATGACAAGATTTTGTAAAGGCAAACCAGGAGCGAGATGCAAAACAGAGAATGGTCAAAACCAGGATATCGAAAGGTATATCTCTATGTGGCATGACTTAAATTAATTATATGATGGGTGGATGGCTGGATGGGTGGGTATAAGCAACACCCTTTATGCTCACCTTAATTTTATTTTTCAGTATAGAAATAACGTCCCTATTTTTTTCTTTATGCCGATGCATGCTGTCACGGCCCTTTTCAAACACACTCTTGTTACTGAAACTCTGTAGCGTTGAGATGGTCTGTGAAAGAAGGACAGAAAAAGGAATGCACTGGGAGAGCCAGGTAAGATGTGAAGTGAGAATCAAAGTTCAGAAACTTAAGCAGGGGTCTTAACATTTAAATTTTCTTGGAATTGCCTTTTCTTCCTGTAAGAGTAAAAGAGATTTGTTTTTTTTTTCCTTTGATCCACGGATGGTGTGTTCAGATATGTGGGCTGACAGCTTAAACAGAAGCCATGTGTTGACAACACCATCAGTTCATGAGAGTGGCAATGGATGTAGTTTTTATACACAACTAGACGTGTTACCCAGGCTTTCACCAGGGAATTTTCCTAAGACAATGGGCCTCGATTATAACACGGAATGGGGTAGGAGATCTCCTTCAGCCAACGGAAATCGTTGCAAAATCTCTAACTTCCATTGGACTTAGAGGCCTTTTGTGTTAGTCCTATTGATGTATCAGAAGTACTTCGTAACTATGAGTATATATTTTTATACATTATTTGTAATTTTTTTTTTGTTTTGTTTTTAATATTACTAGTTAATGGGAATTCATTACTCTTGAACATTCATTCATTTTCTGAAACCGGGTTACAGGGCAATAGTCTTAGCAGTGAGCCCCATACTGTAAGTCCCATTCACAGTCAACTCATACTGTTTGATACCAAGGCATTCCCAGGCCATCTAGGAGATATGATTCTCCCAGTGACCCCTGGATCTTCTCCAGGGTCTCCTTCCAGCTGGCCGTGCCCATAAAACCTCTACAGGGAGGTGTTCAGGAGGCATCCATATCAGACGCCCGAACCACCTCATTTGGTTCCTCTCCATGTGGAGCATCAGCTGCTCTACTGTGAGCCTCTCCCAGATGTTTGCGCTTCTCACCGTATCTCTAAGGCAGAACTCAGCCACCCTGCAGAGAAGCTCATTTCCACTTGTATCTGTCATCTCTTACTCTTGAACATGCTACATACAATTGCCCATGAGTAAATATTTCTGCTGTAGATAAATTTGTGCTTTTCCTGGTGACTTGGCTTTACTTGATGGTCATTGCAAAACAGTTTTAAAGGAAACTATTGTTTTAAATTGAAACTGATAATTAGTAGGGATAGGTAGAAAGAGGTTTGTTACTTCATTCAGCCAAGAATTTGTTTTTAATTTTATCAACAGTTGTATATTTACCTGGATGCAGTAATATAATACAGTATTATTATTATTATATTTATTATATTTTTTATTAATATGCTTTACACCAAAACACAAAGTCAGACAAGAAAGTTCTAACCCTGAATTGTGTTTTACTTTAACTTATTACAAATAGCAAAGACATTTACAGGCTGTACATTTGCATAACACATGCAATGAATTGGACATTTTAAGAATAGTATAGAAGGAACAAGTGAAAAGAAATAATGATGTAAACAAAGTATAGTGTCCACTAATGTCTCTATTCTGGCCATGGGAGATTCATTAAGTGAACTACGACAAAATAAAACATTTGTTTACTCATAGTCACAGTGACTGGCACCCAGTTGACGTTTATAGTGCAGTTGTTAACTACATCTTACTTGGGTTTTGCGTAGCTTTTGTCCATCCACTTCACACTTTCCACCGTCTCCTTCTCTGAAAAAAGAACACAGTATACACTACTGGCCAAAAGTTTTAGAACATCTCGGTTTTTCCAGTTTTACTACAAATTTAATCAGCTAAAATGCAATGAATGACCTACAATGGTGAAAAGGTAAGCTGTAAACTGCCAGTAGTTTAAATTTAATGTTTAGGTTAGGAAAATCTGAAAAAAAGGAAATATCTGAAAAAAAGGAAATATCTGAAAAAAAGGAAACATCAGAATATTACAAATGGGCCTCCTTCAGGCTACAACTAATAAGTTACAACCTACAGATGTTCTGCAGTAATTAAAGTAAATTAAGCCTTGCAAGTTGAAGCAAACAATTTGCATAAGTGTCCCAACATCTGTTGATTACTTAAAAACACTCTGTCTTAAAGCAGAGTTGGAACAGACTGTGTTGCTAAACCCTCTGAAGTACGACTTGCACAATATTCAAGTGATAGTGATTGCAATTAACAAATGCAATGAGACAGAACATTATTAACCTTAGAAGTACAGGCCTTTCATTTAGAGAAATTGGAAAAAACATCAAAGTGTCAGTGAGTATGGTGTCCTACCCAATCCAAAGGCAATTGGAAACTGGAAGAAACTCTGCTAGGAAGAGATCTGGCAGACCCAAAATCACAACTCAATCAGAAGACAGGTTTCTGGGGGTTCACCAGCTTACATGATAGGCAACTCACAGCAAAACAGCTTCAAGCACAGCTTAACAGTGGACAAGAAAAGCAAGTCTCAGATTCTACTGTGAAGAGGAGACTTTGTGCTGGAGGTTTGAAGGGGCGAGCGTCAGTAAGAAAGCCATTCCTTAAACAATGAAATTGGGCCTTGAAATACCAGCTGTGGACTACTGCAGACTGGACAAATTATTCTGAAATTTCCTTTTATTTCAGTTTTTGCTAACCTAAATTGTAATTTTAACCTTTGGCATTTCACAGCATACCTTTTCACCATTTTAGGTCATTCATTGCGTTTCAACTGATTAAATTTGAAGAAAAACTGAAAAAACTGAGGTGTCCTAAAACTTTTGACGGTAGTGTATTAGCATAGCCTACATGATTCAGCTAATATTCTTTGTTCTATAGTGTCACCAAATTTGAATTCAATCAGTCAAAGCAGTTTTAAGATTTTTTTACGGACCACCCCACTCAGTCTCTTTTTGCTGTGCAGATCATTTTCCCTTCTTCATTCGTCAGTCCTCTCTGTTGATCAGTGCCACTGTTCTCCTGGCGGTGTTCATTTGCATACACCAGCAACCTCCATGTCTCTGCATTATTGTTTGCAAGTGTAGAGCCATAAAAAGGATGCATTGCATTAGAACAGACTACTTTTTTTAATTGTAATTTTCTTTTTTTATATAATTTCACCAAATTTCAATCATATTAGTCAAAGCATTTTTAAAATTGTGGAGTATTTAGTTTTTTTGTTGTAGAGAAGGGTACTTTTTTCAGATTTTGGGGAATTTAGTTTTTCTGTGGTAGCAAGGGTTATTAACCCCTAAATATTGACATTTCAAAATGTATTTTCTTAGCTGATACCTACTGCTCTAGATGTACCATCCTGCCAAATCTCTGCTTTTTAACTAAATGGGAAATTGTGTTTTTGTTGATGAGTGATTGAGTGAAAGAGTTAGTCCACATTGTATGATAGATAGATAGATAGATAGATAGATAGATAGATAGATAGATAGATAGATAGATAGCAACCGACAAAAACAAGTCACAATTGTCCAGAATTAAACCAAACAGTGTCTGAAGAAGCCACCCCCTCAATTCATAACACCTATGGTTATGTGCTGCTTGGATTCTACTATTTCTTTATTATGTATACTTTCAAATTTTGATATGAAACAAGGAGAACAATTTTGGAATGGGTGACGGCTTGAAAACAAAATGGGCACAATCACTTTAATGGGAGGTGCTCTCACTGGACAATTGGTTTCCCTGATCTGACATGAGACCCCACACTTGGAGTGTATTATCTGCCAAAAGTCCTTTGCTTTTGATCCCAAACATCTTTATCCTTGTATGGAAAAACCAAGAAAAATATTATTTATTTTGCTAACCTGAGGCAAGACTCATTTCGACATATTCAGTTTAAATTTAATATAACTATAAAAGACTTGGTAACCCTCCAGGCAGTTCCTTAGCCTGCAATTTCAATAACCAGGCGATAAATTCTAATTTAAGATGATTGGTGTAATTAGTAAGCTTAGCATTCAACATTAAATTTTCAGCCCCTTAATTGGCTACTTCCAGTGCAAATCTCTGGTTTCATAGTGTACAATAATTGATCAGTATAGCTTCTTAATCCTCCCAAATTGTTTGAAAACTGTAAAAAAATGTAATTCATTATCAAGGATTGGACTGGGGTCAAGCTAGAAGTTGCCAACATAGGTTCCAAAAAATAAAACATGATAGTTTAGAGGTGGACTTTGGTGGACTGTAGCTGCTGACCAGATGGCCTGTGTAAAGCATTGACACTATCCTGATGTTTGCTTAGGCCTTTACTGACATGCCATGTTTTCTGTGTGAATTAGGGACTCTAAATTTGCTCATCATGGATGTATTTGTGAGTGTATAAACTAGCTTTCCATCCAGATTGGATTCTTGCTTTGAATGAAATCTCCAGGATAGGCACAGCCTCCTGTAACCCTGTGAAAGATAAAGTGGATTCAGAAAAAGGATGGATATACAATCATAAATATTTCCCAGAACCATGACAATCTTATACTATTCACATAAGCTACAAAGAAGGATGCAGTATGTTGCAATCTAAGGTGTAAAATGACAATGAAAAAAGCAAAAAAAAAAAACAAACTGTGGGAAGACACTGCTATATGGCTAAAGCATTAAGGTATGGCCACACCAGAAATAAAGGAGTAAAGCTGACATTTTCAGAAAATGCCATAAAAACTTTACTGTATGTCTGACACTTTTCAAAATAGATGGCTTAGAGGGTGGTGTTCAATTCTGAAAAATGATGGGATTCTCAGGCTGTCATCAGGGTTCCGACCAATTAGCACTGGGATTTAGAGCACACCATAAAATCCATTTGGTTTATCTTATCTTCATTCACAAGGGGGAATATGGAAAAGGGCAGCTTTTCATATGAATGTCCTTTCAAGATAAAACACCCAGAAGGGTAATTCAGAGATACTCAAACCTTTGCTATGTGAATTTGGGAGCTGTGATATAACACTAATCCATGTTATTATATTAATGTATGGTATAACAAGAGAATAATTAGATTAGTCAGAAATGGCATTCAGTGGCCATATTGTGTTTTCTTAACTATTACCTTTCACAAAAATTCTTTCATTAATTTTTATGGGAGTCGATTACCAACTCAGCAGCACACTGCTTTTCCGTCAAAACTGGTATACCCCGTAGATGTGATGTAGAATGGAATGACATTACAAATGGTCACTTTGGAAAATTCCAATGAACATGAACACAGCATTACATAAACAGGGGAAGGACAATAAAACTATAGAATAGCAAAGGTCTACCTTCCTACTATTAGTTCTCACTTAGATTATGCTGTAAACATCATGTTTCCTCATCAGGCCCTTTTTTTTTTTTTTTTTTGCTGCCTGTCCTTTCACCTCACTAGTAAGGAATTATAGCTGTGCCAAAACCGATAATGTGGGAGAAAAACAGGACTGGCTCCAAGGAAAATTCTGTAGGGGGTTGTCTGAAATTCAGAGAACGCAATGATATTAAAGTTAGAATGAAGCCACTGCAACAAAACCAAGTGTAGGCGGTGGTCTACGGCTGACTTGTCATCCCAGCCAATACCCCCAGGCCGCCAAATGGAGCCCTCCCTGCTGCATGGAGGTGGAGTTTTCATCCAAAACCCTCCTGGATACCAAAAGGGGCCGCTAGATGGAGCTGCAGGGAGGAACAAAGAATAGTATTTGCCCTACGCCCCAGAAGTACATCCGAGTCACATGGACAAGGGGAATGACGTGCTTCCGGGGTGAAGAAAAAGAAGAGTTTTGATCTGACTCAGAAGTGCTAAGAAGTCACATCGACTGGGGGTTCAGAAGCACTTCTGGGTCATGGACTATAAAAGGATTGTGGGAACTCCCAGACAAGGAGCTGAGCTGGGTGGAAGGGTGGCAATGCGTCTGGGAGTGGAGGATTGGTTTATTGTTATTGTGATTGATTTATCAATGAGAATTGTGGAGAGGAGGGTGCTTGTGCATTACTGTATAGTCCAAATAAAGAATTATTGGACTTTTACCTGGTGTCTGCAGTCGAGTGCCAAGGGTTCAAGGGGACGACTGTCACAGTGGCATAGTCGGCAGGATACTCTGGCCATCGGATTGGCAGAGGACCTGAGAAAAACAAATACAGTAATCCCTCCTCGATCGCGGGGGTTGCGTTCCAGACCCCCCCGCGATAGGTGAAAATCAAAGTAGAAACCATATGTTTGTATGGTTATTTTTATATATTTTAAGCCCTTATAAACTCTTCCACACTGTTAACATTATTAGAGCCCTCTAGACATGAAATAACACCCTTTAGTCAAAAGTTTAAACTGTGCTCCATGACAAGACTGAGATGGCAGTGCTTTCTCACAATTAAAAGAATGCAAACATATCTTCTCTTCAAAGGAGTGCCTTCAGGAGCAGAGAATGTCAGAGAGAGCGCTCGCTAAGAAAAGCAAACAATTAAAAAAATCAATACGTGCTTTTAAGTATGCAGAAGCACCGCGATAAAGCGGCATTTTGTATAGGAGCCTCCGTATCTTCTAGGCAAACAGCCTCTGTGCAAACAGCCCCTCTGCTCACACACCCTCCGTCAGGCAGAGAGAGTGAGAGAGATAGAGAGAAGCAAACAATCAAGCACCGCGCGGGAAGCATATCTTATATCATTGAGGAGTTTTAGTTAATATGTAATACATGCTCTGATTGGGTAGCTTCTAAGCCATCCGCCAATAGCGTCCCTTGTATGAAATCAACTGGGCAAACAAACTGAGGAAGCATGTACCATAAATTAAAAGACCCATTGTCCACAGAAAGCCGCGAACCAGCGAAAAATCCGTGATATATATTTAGATGTGCTTACATTTAAAATCCGCGATAGAGTGAAGCCGCGAAAGTCGAAGCGCGATATAGCGAGGGATTACTGTATTTCTGTGGACAGAAACCCAAAGACATCGTCTAGACACGCAGAAAAGCCTTTAAATTTACCACGGACGCAAAACCAACAGGCAGCACTGCAACATCGTAAGCCTCATAGTACATCGGTCAATGATGGGGAAGAAGAAGACCAAACAGACCAGCAGCACAAGTAGAGGTCAAGAGCTAAACGTTACCTATAAGCAGGACGAGACTCTAGATGAAGGCACACGTCTATGGACCTACCTAGTGGGAAGCGAGGAAGATAGGGCGGAGATTGACGCTGAGAGGACCCGAGCGTTACGACAACGGGATGGCTGTCGGATATCAGACCAAAAGGACAACCTTTACGTACTTGGTAAATCCAATCGGAGTCCGGAGGTATGTTCCGAAAAGAAAACATCAAATTCAACGGGACCTTATTTTAGTTATTTTTCAGAGGCCTGTCTTCTTGAAGCAGACGGTGCATCGGATACCTACTTCCCACCTGAGTAAGATGGCCGCGATGACGTGTTTTACTGCCGATCTAGGACTCTAAACATTGAAAGCCGATTTGCCGAAGCAGGACACATTATCATTCCCGAGGGATTGTGGGAAGGAGAAGGTCAGCATCAGTCTGTGAATGAGGTCATTGTTTCCCCGACGGAACCGGGCTCCCTGAAAGGGAAAGGAGAGGCAAGCGAAGCGATGCCAGCCAAGAATGAAAGTAAAGAGGGACGTGATATAACTGAACGGTCCGCCGCTAAATTAGAAAAGGTGGATTGCAGTCGGCCAGTGGCAGCACCCCGGACCTCTATAGTTCGAGACTCCAATTCCCAAGAGCCAGTGCAAGACCCGACACACCATGTGCCAGAGGCGAGTGTGCTCATTGGCTCCCAGTCGGAAGGTAAGGCAACTGATGGTTTGAGTCTGCCTCCAGCCGAATTAAATAACTTTATGGTTGTGCAAGAACTCGAAAAACTAATCGAGCCCATGCAGAGTTTCTTTCAGGTCCTAATGAACATAGAGAAGATTGTTAGGGAGATGGGAGCAGCAGCTGAAACGCCTTTGAGGAAATTGAGTGAGTACCTGCAGCGATTAGGCCGACAGCCTCCCGTGTTATATGATTTGGCAGTACAGGCAGGTAATGCCGGTACCGTAAATATAATTAAAAAGGGACGCAGTGTGATCCGTGCCCACAATTGATAAGTGACGGGTGGCAAGTCACTGCGTGCCCTACAAAAGAGTGCGGAACGCTGACCGAGTGGTCAGGGGAAGGGTCGATCGAACCGGAGCAGCTGGATGGTGCTGCCTCTCAAAGCGATTCGATCCTGAAGACCCTGACCCATTTTGTAAATAAATGTAAAGGGGTGCAAACAGGAAAGAAGCTCTCGTTTACTCATAGGGAGACCCAAACTGTGAACAAGCCCCAGACTAAACAGGAGATCAATAAAATAGAACAAGGGTCTCCTGAAAAGTTGGAAAAGGGGTTGGAAAGATCAAGGACGGTCGATGAATCCTCCTCAGCGGAGAAAAGGGTGGAGCTAGAAGTACCGAGGTGCTTCAAGTCTCGCAGAGAGAGACTACCAAGGGGACCGAGGCTGTGCTACGCATGCCGCAGGCCGGGACACGGATGGAAAAGTTGTCCTAGGAGGGCAGGGGATCAAAATATTTATTCCTATACTGTTCCTCCTAGGTTTGCACGGGAGTGTCAGCTACATTGCCAAGGCCCGACCTTTGGATCCTCTTGAAGGAAGATGTCCCTCGCGGGGCAGGATGCTCCAAAACATGGTTTTTTGCTGGGGGAGGAGTACTGTGGTCTATGGCCAGCTTGTCATCCGGCCAATATCCCCAGGCCACCAGATGGAGCCCTCCCTGCAGCATGGAGGTGCCCCAAAGACCAACAGGGAATCCTGGACAATGGAGTTTTCATCCACAACCCTGCTGGATACCACAGGGGCCACTAGATGGAGCAACAGGGAGGAACAAAGAATATTATTTGCCCTACGCCCCTGTGATATCCCATGTAGTGGGAAGTGGCCCCAGCCTACACTCTGGACATCTGATAGTTCATGAACCGAACGGGATCAATGGAGAGAAGAGACACACACAAAAATTGAAGGGTGGATGGTGTAAGTTTATTTACAAGAGTGCTGTACACAAAAAATGCAGTAGAATCAGGTGGGCTTTAAGACACAGTCTTTTAACCCTGACACTTCAAAAAGAAAATAAAAACAAACAAAAAGGAAAAATATGATGTATTTACAGAAACAGTGCACTCCTACAAAACTACACACACACGTTCCAATAATGAAGGTTGTCTTCTCTTATCCTGGGTTCAAGACGTTCCTCCATCAGGAAAGAAAAATGTACAAAAACAAGTGTGTGTATATCCAAAAATAAAACAATTGCACCAAACCCAAAATCAAAAACTATTCCAGCACCAAATAAGTATATATACCTCCACCAAAAATAATCACTAGGAGATATATAACTCTATATACAAAAAGAATATATACAAAAGAATATATGCAAAAGCCGCCAAAATTACAACTGCTCCTACAAATAGCTCAGCAATGCTTATTCCTACCTCGCTCTTGGGTCCACTGACGACCCCTGTTGGCCGGTAACTCTTTAAATATAACCGGCAAGATTGTCCAGCCAATCTGCCAACATGTCTACCTCATGCACCTATCCCGGTAGACGGTAGCGCATTCACGCCACACGCCGCGACACGCCCCGAGCCCTCTGGTACAGCCAACGGCTATGCTGAGCTCAAGCACGACCGTGGTTGACTCACCAGTAAGTAAAATCATTTCTCTAACATTATGGGATCCCCATCTCTGATTTAATCAGTCAAATGGGCTTTCTCTTTTAGGCGCGCCGCGCTTTAAACCGCCTGCACTAGGCAGGCTGCGAGGACACCAGGGTGTGTAAAAATGAACACATGCGGCGGAGCCCGTACTGGCCATTATACCGGCCCCACGTGTGTCCAACACCTCGCTCCTCACAGCGCTCACCCGCTAGACGGCCCTGCATTCCCGCGACAGCGCCCTGAACACACCAACAGTAAGTGCATTTTTTTATAGTGATATACATGCTGCTACTTACTTAAATTTGGTAAGATGCGACCCGCGCATTACCACAGCCCCGGAAGTATGTCCGAGTCACATGGGCAAGGGGAATGACTTGCTTCCGGGGTGAAGAAAAAGAAGAGTTTTGATTTGACCTGGAAGTGCTAAGAAGTCACATATACTGGGGGTTCAGAAGCACTTCCGGGTCATGGACTATAAAAGGATTGTGGGAACTCCCAGACAAGGAGTTGAGCTGGATGGAAGGGTGGGAACACGTCTGGGAGTGGAGGATTGGTTTATTGTTATTGTGATTGATTTATTAATGAAAATTGTGGAGGGGAAGTGCTTGTACACTACTGTATAGTCCGAATAAAGAATTATTGGACTTTTACCTGGTGTCTGGAGTCGAATGCCAAGGGTTCAAGGGGACGACAGCACCCCCTACTGTCACAAAGCTTTACAGTACTTTCACTTTCACTACCAATAAACAATGAAGTAATGAAAAACACTCATTGCTAAAAATTGTTTGTATATAATCAGTTAAGTTTATATTTAATCAATTGAAAATTCATTATTCTATTAGTAACTTCTGCTCAAAAAAGTAATATGGTTGTGACTTTGACTTTCTATAACATACACTACTTTCACAGATTCATAGGTAAATAAGAAAATATATTTATATTTTTTGTAAAATGAAAACATTATATATGGAATATCTATCCTGGTGTGACATGGATCGAGGAGTGGTCATGCATGCCTGGTCACTGTGATTGATGAGGTTTGTGACTCATGACATTATAACAGCTATGCTATATAAGCAGATTCTGGTATTTTAGCAAAGGAGTATTCCTAGGACCAGATTATGACTGTGTTTGCTTTAGACTACAAAATTTAATTTGCTGTGTAAACTAACATGGGAAGCACATTTTTGGCCTACATCATGAAATTAGTCAATTATTTTTTTATGTTATTTATAAGTAAATTCTTTATTTTTGTAAAAATAGGTCTGCGACCCTGTCGTACCAACTGCGAGTTTCTTCCAGAGACTTGACAAGTTTCCTCTCAAAGGCCAGCAGAGCAAGTTTCCCAAAACGGTTTTGGCACATTGTATTGCTGCTGTATGACTTGACTCGTTTTAAGCAGGAGAAGCTCCTCCCTACACCTGCTGATGTAGGTACAGTTCTTGCCATTAAAGACAATGGGTTGTATAGCTGAAGCATTGCACTATCCAAACCCCATGTCTTTACAAAACACCAACAAAATCATGTAGCTTACTCCTGTTGTCCTGCAAGTCACAATTTGAATACAGGATTTGGAGTTCAAATATCGATCTCCCTGAATCAAAGAAATGGCCATAACTTTTCAGAACACTTTATAATGCCTCCTCAGGAATGAAATGTCTCATTTCATCAATTTTCCCAGGATTGATTAGTTCTAGAAAGCACATACTTTCCAAATTTAAAAAATGCTGAGAAATCTGCTCAATAAGATTGTCCAGGATGGCCATGTACAGATTTCTGTAACGTTCCTGGAGATCCTACAGTTATGATAGACACAGACTCTTTTGCCTAGGCTCATTTTGAGGGTCTAATGTAAGACTTGCAGCTTTTGCATAAACAGCTTTAAAAGACTCCTCTGACCTGTTCTTCTTTGCAAAATGAATGAGATTCCCAGCTCTTTGTTTGAAGTAAAGAACATCCGTGGCCCTCTACTGCACACTGTAAAAGACCACATCACTTTCTCAGAAGATTTGTTCATTTGTGTTCAACTCAAAATTGTCCGGTGTTCTTAAGAAGCCTTTGGCAGCACTGAGTGTGTCCTCATCTACTATGGTCTCATCCTCGATATTTTTTACAAAAGTCTGTAGGAGTACATCATAGTTGTTCGCCACATTGCTTATTATTCGAGATGTAAAGTTCCACTAGTAGGAAAATTTTTGGGCAACCTTGATCTCCCTGCAGACTTAAGAAAATATATCCTTGGTAGATATAGAAAAAATCTGGCAAACCCAGAGAGAGATGCAAAACATTCTGGTTTCAGACAAGCATTTTTGCCCCCAAGAGAACACCAGGTTCAATCTGTGTGCATAGCAGGTGTTTTGTCTTGGTAGAGTAATATAATTTACTCTACTTTCCCCTTTTGTATTATTATGTAGCCTTTGTCAGAATGCCTCAGATCTCACTGACTTACCACTGTTTGTAAGGTATTATAGTATATAACTTCTCTCCATCTTCCCTCCTACATCTGTAACCTCAGGCAATCAGGTGTAGTAAAAGACAAGCAGGAGTTAAGTTACAATTTAAACAATGTATTATTGGTAATATTCATAAATAATAACAATATGCAAAGTACATTTGAATATTGGCAACTATACAACCTGATTAAATGGTGATGTGTAGTTTCAGGTAGCACAAAGACTTGTTTGTTACTTAAAATGTTTCTAGTTAAGGCATCATTGGTGGTCAGCTTTCTTCAGAACAGGCCGCATGCCTGTTTCAATATGGCTGCCAAGCTGTGCTCTCCATTTTGTTATTCTTTCAGTTCATCAGTTTGGTAAGAGAGAGATGCTCCTTCATCAGATGTTAGTAACAGAGAGAGTGAGGTTAACCAAGCAAATTTTATAGATGTTCTGTCCAACCCCTATAGCCAATAGGGCATCATGGTACTTAAAGGCTTCTGAAACAAACTAATTCCAAACAGCCATACTTCAGACCAATGGGAGAATAGAACATCTTAACACCTGCCATCCCCCAAAACCATATGTTAAGGTAAAGCTTGGCAGTTAGACAGCCTGACTGTTGACTAAGAAACAGCAGAGAAACACTTGCCAAACTGATTTGAGGCACATCCCCCAAATACTGTCATAAAAGTCAAAGAGACTCAGTCCTGGTAGGGGAAGGGGTTCTTAAACCATCAAACCACTGCTGTTATTATCAATAATGTAACACTGATATTACATTGCTTTGCCTAAGTTACAAATAAAGACAAACAAAATATTTATCAAGTTATATGCAAAATCTCACATCAAAACAGCAGGGTACAAACATTGCATTGGGTCTGTTACTTTAACTTTAGCCTAAAGACTATACAGAGAGGAAGCCATGACAGCAGCCCCATCATACTTTTCAGCCAAAAGTTTTCCTTTGTAATTATAGCCCTGTGTGTTCTCATTTAAAACATATCAACAGGGACATCTCATTCCCCTGAAAAATAAAAAAATCCAACAAATCCCTACTGAATTTGAAATGCAGTATTGACATATCAAATTATGACAGACAGTTGTGCATGACATGACTACTTGCTATGCAAAAAAGGGAGCAGTTTGAAGTTGACCTTTCTTCGACAACAGTGGCTGCAATAGCAGAAATCAAATCATTTTGAATGGTATGGGCCATGCCAGAAAACACAGAAGATGACTGGACGTCTGTGGCCAGGACAGAATTATATTTGCATAATGTTTCAGTGAGTTCTCTGTAATTCCCCTTGTTAGCAGATTCACTACCCTCATCATGCCCTCTGAATGCCAGTGACAGCCAAGCAGTGAATTGACGTCAATAAGGCAGTTGAGAAAGGCCCTGTTTTTTCACTGTTTCATTGTGCTTTGCCACCAGAATGCAAACACCATCATTAATTGCATATTCTACTCTGACCCTGCTAAGACATCTTAAATGTGCACATGAACTCATATGTTCATTGCTTTTCTCATGTCTTTTGTATGCCCTGATCCCCAAAACCCAATTTTGACCAAACAACCTGAGATGGTTTCATTCAGAAGTATGGCCAACAGTACATTCTCTTTGTCGCAGCACTTCCAGTCAGCCTTTTCACCTTGTCATACCAGGAGAGTTGAAAAGACCAGGTTATTTTTCTCCGACTTTTCTACCAAATTAATCTTGGGCTGCTGTTTAATTCTGAGTAACTCCACAAAAGGAAGACTGTCACATCAGGCCAACAATATTAGTAATGTCTGTCATTATACACAACTAGCTTTTGTGAATTTTCCAAACAAGTTCAAAGATCTTTCTATTAAGATTACATGAAATTCCTTCTTTCTTTAACATGAGTCATGAAAAGGGTCCACCCAGATACCAGGTGCCATGTTCTGGATCTCTTTTGTTGTGCACAGCAGATCATCTGTCCATGTCAATTACAGATTCATAATTAAGTAAACATAATGTGGAACAATATGATGTCAATGGTAAACTTTTCTTCAGGAAAGACAGAAATATTTAAAGTAGCTTGGGACATAAATTCAACATATCAAAAACAATTTTAAGACTCAGAAGTCCAACACAGAAGAACAGTTCTAGTACGTTAAGATAGTTTGAAAGAATTCTAGAAATTTAAAGACTGCAGTTTTCAACAGGTCGCTGAATTCCGATCATTTCAAATCATAACATACTGTATTTGTTATTTATCTGGCATATGGTTAAATTCTGATTTTATAATGTTTTTTGTAAATTTTTATTTCTTTATGATTATTTGTTAGTATTGCTATTTATGTTTATTCTTTATATAAGTGCATATATATAATTATTATAATAATATAATTTTAATAATATTTTATATTACATTTACATTTATTTGCTTAAAGGACGGTTTTATCCAAAGTGACTTAGAAAAGAGGCAAACAATTGAGTAACATTAGGCTAAGGACTATTTGTTCAGCAGGTGTAACAGAATGGGTAACAAATGTTGATTGCCACAAGTGAAAAGATGTAATAACTCATACATTTACAATCATAGATTACAATCACTAAAGCAAACTTAAACAAATTAACCAAGAATATACAAATACTGCAGAGCAAAGCTTCTTTTGTTGTTATCTTCAACAATTCAATAGATATTCACCAAACAGATGGGTCTTCAATCACTTCAGCTGTACAGATGGAGGTGGGCAGCCCATTCCACTAACTTGGAAAGACACAGGAAAACAGTCTGGATCGAGACTTGGTGCCACATAGAGGTGGCATAACCTGATGCTGTTCCCCAGCAGATCTGAGTATATAATTTTGTTAGTTTAGTTTATTTTGTTTTCCGCATCGAGAGGAGTCAGATGAGGAGGCTCGGGCATCTGATCAGAATGCCTCCTGGACACCTCCCTGGTGAAGTGTTCCTGGGCACATCCAACCGGGAGGAGGCCCTGGAGAAGACCCAGGACACGCTGGAGGGGCTACGTCTCCCGGCTGGCCTGGGAACACCTCGGGATTCCCCCGGAAGAGCTAGAAGAAGTGGCCGGGGAGAGGGAAGTCTGGGCATCTCTGCTCAAGCTACTGCCCCCACGACCCGACCTCGGATAAGCAGAAGAGGATGGATGGATGGATAGTTTATTTTTTAGTTTGTTCTACCAAGTTCCTTGCATTTTGTGTGAGGTTTCCTCAAGGGACAGGGCTGTCCATCACCCTCTATGAAATTCCTACTGTCCTTTAAAGGCTGAACAGACAGGCAGTTATGTGTGGTACATTGTATGCGCTGGGTGTTGGGGAGTTCTCTTGAGCTTTTGCCTGCTCTGTTTTTTGTGGATTGGGTTTCCGTTTGTTACTGGATTGCACCTTCCTGCTCTTTGATTTTTCTTTTCTTATGTGGAAAAATTTTGAAATAAACCTTTTATTTATAAAGATTCCGTGTTTCTTTCCATCTTCTATCCAAGGGTTTATGGTCATCAGTTCACTAGTCAGACATTTTTGATATAATTGGGATGTTTAAGGAATATACAGTATTTTTGAACTTTAACTTAGAAATACTTTCTGAAGTCAGCCAGTCTTGTTGGATTTGAGGCTGTCTATATGTGCATCCCCTCTGAGCAGACCTGTGAAGATTCTCTGCTTTCCAGTCATTTCGGATGCCTCACACCACTTTGGCCATTTCAAAAGAGTGAATCACTCCAATATTGCTTAATGAAATGACATATACACTGTATATTGTTTTGCTTATTATCACAGCAAAGTTCAAAAATTGGCGCAGGCCTCAAAAACAAACAGAAACAGCCAGACTTGGGTCCAGCGGCAGTTTCTTCATCTACAGTATACTGCTCAGCACAATCTCCCACCTGAATAATTAGGTTGCCAACTCTCTTAGGCTCCACATAAAGGGGACAGGGCGGAAAAGAAATAACACTTAAACAAACCATACTAACATACAACAAAATTGCAAAATAATAAATACACAAAACATGTTAAATAGATAAAGAACAAAAACCAAATTAATAATTCAGTATACAAAATAAAGTTCTGAAGACAACAAGAAGGGTAAACAGTAAGAAAATATAATTGAACCACGGATAAAACCTTAGCTGTAACATAATGCATACGCAACAAAAAACATGTGGTGAAGATCAGTTATTTCAAACTTCTTAATATTGACTGGGAAATCCCCCTTGGAAATACTGAAGAGGGGCACTCATGGCCTCCTCACGCAGTTCATCTCTAGCCAAACATGGGTAAAGCCTGTCTAGAATTTGTCTCTTCTAAGAACAAAGGTACAGAAAGAGAAATAGACATTAGCTACTTATTGAGCAACAGCAGTCTCAGTATGGCTAAGTTTAAAATATCCTTTAAAAATACACAACTGCTCACCAAAGCAGAGACTTCAATTTGAAAAAGCAAAATTCATGGACAGAAAGAAACATCCGGAAAATACAGAATGGGTAAACACAAACATTGCTACTATAAACAGTACATGGTGTCACTTCAGGGGCATTCTGATTCATGCACTGAAGAAATAAATTCATGAATTCCCTCCATCCATTATTCAGTCCGCTATATCCTAACCACAGGGTCAAGGGGGTCTGCTGGAACCAATCCCAGCCAACACAGGGCGCAAGGCAGGAAACAAACCTCGGGCCGGGCGCCAGCCCACCGCAGGGCACACACACACACACACCACACACTAGGGATAATTTAGAATCGCCAATGCACCTAAGCTGCATGTCTTTGGACTGTGGGAGGAAACCCACGTAGACACGGGGAGAACATGCAAACTCCACACAGGGAGGACCCGGGAAGCGAACCCAGGTCTCCTAACTGCGAGGCAGCAGCACTACCCACTGCGCCACCCTAATTCATGAATTAAATGAAATAAAAGCACAAAAGAAATAGCCTACAGTAAATGAATGAATAGAAAAACACAAGACTAAAAACACCACACTAGGTGAAAATTAAACAAAGTTAAACTAATTAATTAATAAGATCTGCAGTAATGTAGTAAACTACAACTAGGTATAAAAAAGCAGAAGCAAAACAGAAAAAGCATTAAAATGAGAAGTTCAATACTATTTAGATTAAAAACATTAAATGACAATTTGCCTCAGGTACACTAAGCAAAACCTATTGAAAATAAAAAAAAATGTACAATTATCTGAATAAATATGTCATCTAAGTACTGTATTTAGAGAAGAACAAATAAATATAACAGAAGTTAAAAGACATTTTAAACCAGTAAAGTCAGATGTGCTTTAGTCCTACAACAAAACCCCAGGGTCTGATGGGATTTTGCCAGTAGTACTAAAAAAACGAATAACATTCTGTATAAATCATTGAGAGGGCTGCTCCAGCAATCATCATGGATGAAAGGAGTACCTGATGACTGGAAAGCTGCCAGTTTAACTCCAGTCTCAGTTATTATGAACCAATAAGCCTGTGTAGCAGTTGTGTCCTGTGTAAAGCTATGGGCACTATATGCAGGATTAAACTTAAAAACTGCTGGAATGAAAAGAACTTTCTAAATAAAAGCAAGTGTTAATGAGGGGACATTCTTATTAAATCAATCTATTAGACATTTGTGACTGAATAAATGAAGAAATAAACAAAAGTAAACCATACTTTATGATATCATTTATTTAAACTCACAAAAATGATCTGATAGCAGGGCACTGTCATTATCATTATGGCTTTGAAGAAGTTTATACAATTTTGTATAATTTTATCATGTTTGTGTGGTTATGAATATTTATAATATAATTTTGTAATAACTTGGTACTGAATTTGACCTTTAAAAGATTATTCTTAGGTCTTCGTGATTTGTCCTAAAGTTTAAAAGTAATGAAGCAAAACAAGCACATTTTGACAAGTATATTTTCACAAAATTAACACTAACATTTGTTTCGCAGGAGATTTTGCAATTGAGAAACATGAAACTCCCTAAAGGTGTTTTAGGAGTTTTTAAAAGTTTTTTGGAGTGGAAAACAAGACCTATTGCTTCCTAAAGCCTTATTCACACTTCCATATTTACCTGCGTTCTTCTCTGCCGCTGCATATTGCATGTAATCTGACACATGCTTGTGAAATCAATTCAATGTATGCCTCTTGTTCATATCACTGCGAAGGTGCAATAAGATTTTTTTTATT
This sequence comes from Polypterus senegalus, assembly GCF_016835505.1. NCBI lineage: Eukaryota > Metazoa > Chordata > Cladistia > Polypteriformes > Polypteridae > Polypterus > Polypterus senegalus. The sequence continues at coordinate 55,052,998 of NC_053157.1, forward strand.
ATTTGATACGCTGCATATTTTATACACAAAGACCCACCAAAACATTCCATTGTGCTCATGTCTTTGTATTCTCCACAGAACAATCTCACTACATGGGAATCTGTTCTTTGCTGTTTCCCGATTCCTGTAGAAGACATTGAGAATATGCACTCTCTAAGCACAATGAAGCTTCCAGTTTCTTTTCTGTCTCTGATGCATCCTTAGGATTACCATCACCAATATAGACACCATAATTGACAAAGTGGGGATTGTACTACCAAAAGACATTTGGCGGCCTAACAATATATCTACATGTGACGGGAAATGAATCTAGTGATTTCTTTTTAACTAGAGATCTTTATTTTAAATACTAAATGACAGGCAGACACCTGTGGAATTAATGCACGTAAATACTTTCAGAGAGGAGCTAAATATCTCTTATTTCTTATATCAAAGGCCCAAATTTTGCCTGAAGCGTAATACAATTTATTTTGCAAATTTTCGCCAATTTTAATTTTCATTACTATTTGGATGTAAATTTAAATCTTTATATATAATATGCTACCGTGGCTGTTTGTTTGTCTGTCCAGGATTTTAAATCACCTGTAGCTCACAAACCATTTGACGTATTGACCTGAAATTTGGTACACATATACTACGTGATATCTACTATCTGCTTTTGGGGTGATGATTGACCTCCAAGGTTATTCCTCTTTTTATTTTTATTTTATTTTATTGTAGAATCAACTCTCAGCATCGGCCAGCAGGGCGGCCATGCGGCGCATGAGTACAGACGCCATTCTCATCCCTGCCACCTTCGCCATCACTTCCTCTACCTCTTTATATCTTAAATCATTCTTGAGTCAGATTGAAGATTTAAGTGCCAGCTTATGTGAAAAATTTAAGAAAACATACTAAGTAATTGCAAGACAAACACTGACTTAATCAGTTTTAACACGAAAACATTTTGACAGAAGAAGAGAAGAAACGGGCCACTAGGGTGGAGAAAAGAAGAGCTGCTCAGGAAGCAGCAAGTGTATCAACCTCTGAGCAAACAAATGCTAAAAGTACAGAGAAAGAGGATGGAAACTATGAATGGTCAGGTCAAGTGTATTCACGCACTTTATCATGCAGTGCGCCGTTACTGGTTTAATAATATTTGATAATCATAGTTCTAGTTAAGTGGTAATTATTTTGTTTTGATTTCTTCCATGAAGACATCTTGCCTTTTTTGTTGTTTTTTTTTTTTATTTTTTTAGAGTGGGCACCACCATTTTGGATATCTTGGCCCTCTCTCATGCTTACTGTCTTGACCTTTTTCAGTTCTGTAACAGAGCACATTTTGATTGTTTCTCACTCCAACATTTTTGTTTACTGTCACCTTTTACTACAGTTGTAATTTGGTGTTGTTGTCTAAGAGCCGTAGCAATATCGTCTCTCATTTCAACAACTCAGCACTTGTCATGTGATAAGTCTATATGTCAGAGGAGGACATTTTTTTGTACACTGGGTGGTTCCATTTCACTCTTAGGCAAAGGAACATGTAAATATTACATTTAAAACACATCAGATGAAGAGGCAATAGGCACCCATTGTTGGGACTGGGATGAGAAGTTAAAAGGCAAATTTCCTGGGTAATCCCGTTACTGATTATTGTCATGGCTGTGGACAGGATATCGGTATTTGCTGTCTTGCACAAGAATCACCATTTTGTTTTAACTGGTCAAATATACAAACAATACAAAATTGTGATAAAAGAACTGCTCCTTCCTTGAAAAATGTTTGTATATACCTGACTTGGAAATTAACATGTCTGAGAATTTTGGTTTCTAATCAGCATATGTGTACTCATTGATAGTTGCTAACAATACATTTTGTTAACTTGTGCTTAATATATTTGTTAAACCCAGGACAGGAAATTTGGATGTGCCATTGCTTAATCCATCGTCCTGTTAATCTAGGCAGGGACTGAAGGAAGCAGCTTCTGGGCAGAAGAAGGCAGGAAGAGGGACAGTCCATTGAGAATGCTGCCAAGACAATCGGACAGAACACAGGGGCTCGCAGACAGACGAGGGTATGTGGCTGGCACGACGTGAGGCACAAGGACAGCAACACTTACTTCCAGGGAGGAAGAGACAGCTCCACAAGGAGACGCCGGTTTTGGGTCCAGTGAGAGAGGGAAGCCACATGAAAGGACTGAGCAAAGCTGGCAGACGAGAAATGAGGCGTGCCTAGGTCACAGCAACACAAGGAGCCCAGAGTAAAAAAAAAAAGGAACGATGAAGAGACGCTGACAGGGATTTGACGATTTTGACAAAACTTCTGTTGGGAAATGAGTGTCCAGTGAACAGACGGCATCTGTGGACAGTTGGACGATTAGTTGTTGGGGTAACACAGTGCGCAAACTGGACTCTGCACCACTAAAGGTTGTATCCTCCATTTCTTGTTTTTAATGGACTTTTAGAGTGTGGATTGTGTGCTTTCCTTTTTAAAAAAAGAATTTTGTTCCTAATATAGTTAGATTTTTTTTTTATGTTCATTTATCTTTTAACGTACTTATTATTGTCTTGTGCAATAAAAGTTACTGTTGCTTATCCTGAAATTACTGTTGTGTCTTTCATTGTGTGTTTACTCACCGCCCTATTTAAAGAAACCTGTGCGCTATTATCAGTAAATTTCAAGAGATCCCAGTCTCTTAATAAAACTGGGTGACGTAGTCGGATATTTTAATGGTGTTTAAGTTAAATTACCTGTAAGTGTGACCAGAACACCTGTCACATATATGATGTGTGAGATATACAAATGCCTGCATCTAAGTTTTTTTAATTTAAAATGAAAACAGTGACTTGTGCAATCATTCTAATTAGGGACATTCTCGGTAATTTGACTCATTGCTTTTGTTTTACAAATTGGGTGGTTTTGTTAGGTTTTCTTGAATTATTCCTATTGACTCTTACCTGCTTTTTGTTCTTGCTTATTTTTAGCTGCCTCTTCTCTCAGTCCACTCCTTCTTCATTTAAGAAGTTCTCTGGACTTGCTCTTTCTTACCCTAGGCAGAATCCTAATGGCAACAGAGATTACTTATCAAACTGGATTTCAAGCTGGTTATAGGCCAAAGAGGAAAAAGTACAGAGAAGTGAAGAATGCTGCTCATGTGGTCAGGTCATTACAGGGGTGCATCAGGGACTTGTGCTGCAACATTTTTTCTTTCTAATTTAACTATACAATGTTAATTCAGATATAGTGAGTAAGCGTGGAAGTTATAGATAACAAATCAAAGAGTAGATGGCAAAAACAATGACAAAATCGTTCTAGAAGACAAAAGCAAATACTTGCGAATGATGTTTCATGTACAAGATGGTAAATCACTACATACATGGAAAAAGGAATTTTCATTAGGAACACGAGGTGATTGATAATGAGTGAGAGGAAGCAAACTGTAAAAAAAAAGATTTAGGAGTTTACTTGGATGCAGCCTTCTTATAATCCAGGTTATTTGTGAAAGCAATTACAAAAACAAATAAAATGTATGTAGCACATACTGCACATGCATTTTCTAACCCACAAATAAAACATTACATTATATTATTAAAGCTGTTGAATATAAGCAAGCCATATAAAACATACTCAGAACTTGTAATATTCTAGTGAACATTAACATTTCACTTCTTATATTTATTGATTTAAATAAAACTTTGATCAGTGTTTGATGTGGGCTGGTACTCCTCGGCACCTCTATTGGCAACTTTTTGGGAATATTCATCTTGGCGCTTGAAGCTTCATTTGGCACCCTCTCTCAAATTTTTGATCAATGTCACTGCAACGTTATAAAAGAGTACCACCAGTAATTTGGCTCCATTTCAAGCACTGACTTTGATCACAAAAAAGCCAAGACCAATACATCACTCAGATTAGTCAGGCCCTTCCTCCAATCATACATCTCTAGATATCTCGATCAGTTACTATGTGACCATTAAAGTAAGATTACAGACTGAACTGGCTGCCTGTAAAAAGTCTGAAAAGCTGTTAGATGTGCATTAACACACAACAGTTTTCATCCTTGTGAAGTACACGTCGAGGTCACAGTCTCACTTATGGGTATACCTGTAAGCTCCACTCGCACAGCAGCCATCTGATAGCCTGTGAGTAACCCACACAATGCTCAGGGCCTCTCCCATACAACTGTAGAGACACCACACTCAGTAAAGATGTCTGGTTCCAGAATTTAAGTTGAACTTAAAGGTAAATCTGACTATACCTAGCTGTGCTTTCCACTGCCTACACAAGAAGAACCATTTTTCATTACCAAGATTTTCTATGCCTGGTTCTGTCCAAAATGTGTCTGTCACCCAAACGCCATTACACCCCATCCCACCCAACATCTTACAAATTATGAGGTCTCATGATATTTTCATGGAGCTGAGATAAAGCAGAGGGCATTGGTCATCAGACTAGGCACTTACTAGCAAACACCTCCATGTTATAGCTAAGTTTCAATTGAATTTACTGAGAAAATATTGGGAATATATATTTTTTTATCTGTTACTTACTCTGCATTGTTTGTTGTGATGGCCAAGAAAGATTTTATTCTCATGCTTTAATGGCAAACAGAAGTCACAAAATGTGTGATACAATGGGCTTGATTGGGGAACCAGCTTGAACAATATCAAGCATTATCAAACCATCCATAAAATCTCAAATTACTCATGTTGAATAATCCAAATGTCACCTGTCCTGTTGTATGCTCACAATATCCTATACTCATATATTTTGTCTAAACTACTATTAAATATGCCATTTCCAGAAAATTCTGTTTTGCACAACAATGAAGTGCATTCAGACAGGATTGATCTTTTAAACTAAAGACCCTCCTCTCCCCCCATTCTTCAGTAGTTACAGTTACTGTATGTCCATAGTTGTATGCCACTAATGCAGTACCTTGAGGTTTTTCAACGACAGTTTGTGAAACTGAACAGGTGAATTGACCTCAGATATGCTTCTAGATATCCATAAATACAAGGCTTCATTCTACCTGATAATATTTTAACTCACTTCAATTTTTAGTCTCTAGTAGGCTGTATGCTCACTTTATTCCAAATTCCACGTCAACCATCTGCTTCACTTGCAGCCCTGATATCAAAACGGACTAGCTATGGCATTTTTCACCCGATCACTTCAAGACATGCCCAGACTTAGGGTAAACAATATAAATGTTATTATTCAAACATTCATGCCAATTGTTAGGAGCTAAAAATGAGATGGGCTTCAAACTACTGTATATGTTGCAAGCTACATCCACAATTGTGAAGGTAAGTTCTGGACATAGTAAAAACTCGTGTCTACTATGAACTTACACGGGACAAATATGTGATTATATTAGGACTCTGTAAAAGAACAGAATTTTCATAATTAGTCATTAAACTGTATTCAGAGACAGGTGAATATGTATGAAAGCTTAATACATAATAACATGAGCCTGCTGGACAACTTACCTTATAAAAAAAGCTGATGTCTCAGTTTGAGCCAGCAAAACGTTAAATGCCAACTCGCTGCTTCATGGTAAGGGTCTCTGTTTCCACAGCAGGGGGATAACCTCTCTGAGAGACGTGTTTTCATCAAGCACTAGGTTGACAACTGCTAGATCCTGCTCCTTGCCCGGTGTGTCATTCTCCATTAGTCACTTTTTCCTCTCCAAAACCCTTTGTCTTGCATATGGAACAGAGAAATTATTCCACTCAAGCAAAGCATGAACCGTTCCCGTCTTGAACCGTTGTTACCCTGTCTCAGAACCTGGCTCAAGAAAACCCTCAGTTTTAATCATAATTTCTGTTTTGCAACTTCAGTTTTAAAGTCTACGTGCAAGAAAACGGCAAAAATGAAAAGAATGCTTTGAAAATGAAATGGCAAATTGTGTTTTTTCATTTTATTTTTAATTTTCAAGACACAGAATGTTATGCCATTAGTAGACAATTAGAACATAAAACACTAAACACCAACACTTGTTCACAGATTAAATCTGTAATCCTGGACAAAGGACTAATGTTGCTGTGTTGGAGTTTATAAGCAAGTCTTTGTGATGCAAATCATAGTGTCTCTGGTTAGGTGGTCCGTAACAATCAAGCAGTGCTATTGTGACTCATTAAGTGCCCACTGAAATTCTATAATGGTGACATGGGACACTTGAAAAAAATGAAAAAAGTAAAATCATTCTCTAATAAAGATGATAAATTATAACACAGCATGGAATTGAATCTTGTAAATTTAGTTTAGATATACCCTGTATTACAGTCCCGGGCGGCACAGTGGCACAGTGGTAGCACTGCTGCCTCACAATAAGGAGACCTGGGTTTGCTTCCCGGGTCCTCCCTGCGTTGGGTTTGCATGTTCTCCCCGTGTCTGCGTGGGTTTCCTCCCACAGTCCAAAGACATGCAGGTTAGGTGGATTGGCGATTCTAAATTGGCCCTAGTGTGTGCTTGGTGTTTGTGTGTGTCCTGCGGTGGGTTGGCACCCTGCCCAGGATTGGTTCCTGCCTTGTGCCCTGTGTTGGCTGGGATTGGCTCCAGCAGACCCCCGTGACCCTGTGTTCGAATTCAGCGGGTTGGAAAATGGATGGATGAATATTGCAGTCCCACAAAAAGAAAAAAAATTATCTAAGGCAAAAAAGTAGTAATGACTGGATATTTTTCATGGATATTTTGGTTTGTTTGTTGTTGTTCAATGTGGCTCGCCACTGAAGGCCATTTATATGAAGAATTCTGTTATCACTGTTCTAAATGAAAACATGAGATTAAAACATCTTTCTAAACCACTGCTACAAACAATATAGGGTAAATCAGAGATAAAATTTACTATAATTTTTGGGAGAAGCACACCTTTAAAAATTAAGAGTTTTAAAAGCAATAAGATTGAATGGTTAGGAATTAATTCATAAATTAATTTCTCTCAAATTAAAAAGTTAAAAGCAATAGGTTTAAAGCACCCCAAAGCTATTAACTAGCCATTCAACTAGACAAAGATCACACTCTTTAAAGAATATTAAAATTAGCACAAATGTTCTGGTACATTTTACACATACAATGATATATACAGTGAATAATGTGCACCAAGCAGTCGTAGGCTGACCCGATGAACATATGTAGTACGAATCTAACTGATACAGTGTTACCAATCACACCTAAAGAAATAGACACAGATGAGATAGAATGTAATATAATGCTTTCATTCTAAAGCAATTAAACAGCCAAAGTTATATATTAATTTAAACAACAAACTAATAAAAAATAGATATTAAACAAATTAGAAGATATGGCAAAAGACAGCACTGCAATCAAAACAAACAGTAGAAAAAAAAAAGCTGGCTGTGCTGCTTAACCCAAACCTTTTTTTTCTTTTTTCCTAATTCCAGCCGTCACCTGTTCTTGCAGGCTAGTGATCTCAGTATAATTTCTCTTTTGATCTGACTCCAAAACACACCCCATGTAGTTCAGCTGAATCAGCCGGGAAATCAATCTAATACGCATCCTTCCTTCTGAAACCATGCAAATTTGCACATCTACTCGGCAGACTTCCTTTTCTTAGCTAACAAAATGAGAATGTTCTTATTCACCACATACCACAAACATTTCTTGGAGCGACTGAGTGAACTCGGAGGATTTTTAATTAGTTTATCAATTCACTTGAGGCAGTCCATTTCATGTTTTCATTTTAATTCACATTCACAGTGCACAAGACAATAACTGACACAGTAGGTCATATTTAATTCCCTTTGCATTTATCCAAAATATGATATCCTTTACTTGTTTGTTTGTTTGTTTGCTTTTAAGAATTAATCACAGACTGATTTATTTCCTTTGGGGTGATTAATCAAATTTTTGTTCCAGCATTCCCCTTATTGAGGTGATGCAGAGCACTCCTCCTCACTGAAGATTTTTTACTGTGTATTTATGTTATAATAAGGGAGGCACGGGTGTGCAGTGGTTAGAGCTGCTGGCTTACGGCTTTTCATATTGCTTTCATTTACCAATACTAAGTTGTTTCAGTTTTATTCTTTTTTTAGGTATAAGTGATAGCACTGGAGTGGACATGTCCTTACAATTAATGGACCTAGTTTAAGTCATCTTCAGTTCTAAATTAAATTTAAACAAACTAGGGGGTTGTGCCCCCTGCTCGCTCCGCTCGCCAACCCCTTCCCCCCACCTACGCTTCATGCCGTTGTGATGAGTGGGGCTGAACGCACTCCAAGGAAACACGTCCGCTCCTCTGAAACCCCTCTTAAACGGTGATACAATGGGATACAAATACATTTTTTTAACTCCTCTTTGCTCGATCAGCTGTCAGCTGCCAGCGCTATGCGCCTTTGTGAAAAGGAGGACTGAACGCACCCCAAGGTGACGTGGCCACTCCTCCGAAACCCCTCTTAAATGGTGATACATTGGGAAACAAGTAACAGTTGTTTTTTTTTACCCCCTCTTTGCTCGATCAGCTACTGGCTTGCTGCTATATTGCTGCTTTTATTCTGCGTGATCGGCATTTCAGGCGGTGCTTCAAACATTTAAAAGCTTGTACAGCACCTGTCCTTGTGTCCTCAAGCATTATGTGAGCTCTTTTCGCTTTTCCGTTAATTCACCGAGTAATATTTTCTGTTTGTTTGTGCTAATGTGATCTTTTCACTCATTTTTTTGAGGCTTTCGAATTTTCCTACTTCCATTATCTCTAACCTGCTCTGCATGTGCATCACGGGACTTGCTTACAAAGGTTGTAAGTTTGACGTGACGTGCCTGTCTCACGGGATGTGAAAGTGTCTCTCTGTCTCTCTTTAAAAGATCACGTCTCGTCCTAAGATTTTTTTATATAACAGAGAGAAATGTCATTTCCTTGAGGAAAAAGTTTCTTTCAGAATGTTTCTAACTGTAGGACTCTAGAAATAAAACCACCTTCTATTCATTTTCTATATCTCTACTGTATATATGAAGCTACATATCTCCAATTAACTCATTGATTAACTGCTCAGAAATTTGTCACTCTTTGTACACAAAAGTTTTTCACAAACAGGTCAATCTCATGGCCTTGCCGTCCATGAAAATCCACCCTGTTCAGTTTGTATAAGCAGATGTTGGCTTTTCAAATTAAAACTAACTTAAAAGGATCTAAAATATCTCAAAGATTGTTTCCATAGAGGGATTTAAATATAGAAAAACTCCATAATACTATAAAATGCGAGTGTTGAATGCTTTGCATAGCAACTATAAATGGATGCTGCCATTCGTCTTCCTATTACAGCCAACTACAGAGTTGACCGTTTATCCACTTAAGGCCATAATATTGTTATGTGTTTAATGATAAATAATTGTAATCATTTTCGTGTGACAGTATCTTCAAACACACTGCTTAATAAGTTCGTTGATTCTTCACTTACTGTGTCTGTGATGCCTGCGTACCTCCTGTTTACCTTCCTGTGCTGATTAATGTTGATGTATTCATTTCTTCAATGCTACAATAAATTACAAGTCTTTTAAAATTCACTATCTTGGGTTTTGGCAAATAGATCCTGCAATACAAACACAGCTGCAAAACTGATTCAAGAATTGGCAAGGTCTTTAAACATATGGGCCACTCTGTTTATCTGCATGCAAATGACAAACAGTTGCTAGCTATCAAAAATCAGAAAACCTGACATAATCATTTGACACAAACATGCTTAAAAAGCCATTTATTTACAACTAAATATCCACACAAAGACATCCCCAGTACCATCTGCTTCTCTCATAAAGAAGCTCTCATTACTGTACATACAAGCTTGCTGTTGTTTCTGAAGTCTTGTGTGCATCTGGTGTTCTTCTGTAAGAAGTCTGGCTCATCTGTAAGAATTTTGGAGCTGACTTGTGCCTTCTCTTTTGGCCCCCTGACTACAGGATCTTCCCTAACATCTTCCCACACCTTCTGTCTTGCCTCTTGTGTCTGTTTTTGGCCATTATTCTTTCTTGAGCCTTGCCTGCAGATACAGTTGCTCTCCATCACCGGGGGATCATTTCAGCCTGATTGTGTAGTTAAAGCCGATTCCTCTTGGCATTAATGAGTCACACATTTTTTCTACATCTTGAAGATATTGTGGACTTTTATTTACCTTTCAGCTACAATTTTTTTGTTTATGGGTTGTTACACAATTTATGTTTTAGACTTTGTACCTGCACTTGACAAGGTCTTTAGTTCCACATTTAAAGAACACCACTAGCGACTTCCATTACTAAAATCTTATTACATTACTGAATGGTTAGATTAGCTTAATCCAGTTCAGAGCAGCAGTGACAGGATGCTATCCTGGCAAACATGGGCACAACCCTGAGGCGGACACAGCCCATCAAATTTCACACTCACACATTTAAGGGAAATCAGCTCTTTATGCATGTCTTGGGGATGCTGTTCTTTTTAATACAATGTATTATTACATAGACAACTTCCAGTGAGACAGGCAAAGATTTCAATTCATCTGTTTTTTAAAATTGCTAATATCAGCAAAGGATCTTGCGTCCCTGGAGCCTGCTCCTGCAGGACTGGGCATGAGGCAGGAATCAAGTCTGGGCAAGATCTTCACTAATACACTGACACGTTTTTATTCTGGAATAATCTAACCTGTGTTGTTCTGGGAAGTGGGAGCAAACTGAACTACCTGTAGATAAATATTGACATGGGAAAAAAACATCAAATCTACACACACAATTGAACCAGGAGCTCTTTAAAACATTAGAACAATTTTTACTTAGAAGAGGATATTCAGCCCAACCAGCCTTATTTGTCTGATGTTTCCAAATTAACATCAAGCTGAGTGTGAAAGATCCTAAAGTACCACACTCTATCACACTACTTGGTAATTTACTCCAAATGTGAAAAAAACTTTGTAATGTTTGTGCAAAATCTGCCCCTAACACATTATCATTTGTTCTTCTTGAACAAATTAATTTACAGTAGCAACTGAAAACCACTATGATACATTTTTCAGAATTTAAAAAACTTTAGTCATGTCCCCTCTTAACCTTTGTTTGCTAAAACTGAAAAAAAGTTCAACTTCTTCAGTCTCTCCTCATAGCTCATACCTCTCAGTTCAGAGTCAGCCTAGTCGGAATTTCTCTAATCCTGCTACATCTTTTCTATAATATGGACACCAAAATTGTACACAGTACTCCAGAGAACTCACTACTATATTACATAGTGTGAAAGAATAAGTCTCAACACACTGGAAAGGTTTGGGGCAACCACCCGTATATTGTCCCTGGCTGCAAAAGGCTTAAAGAAAACAATTTATTGTCAGGTTGAGTTCCAGGATTGGACTGACTAGGTTTTGGAAAATGGCGGTTTTATAAAGCCATAAACCGGAAGTGATGTCATCTGACCGGAACTGGAAGTGATGTCAGTCTGGGCACCGGAACCAGAAGTGATGTTAAATCAGGCAGGTTTTCCCGTATTTGGTCTGTAGAGATAACAGAGGTAGGTTTAGTGCACCCCACCACCCCCTGGCCTGGCAGGTAATTACCTCCATTTGGTCCACTCAGCTTCTTCCTAGTTGTGACAATAGCTTAATCATAACTTCCCTGATTGAATGCTTTTGATGCTTCTTACATATTTGCAAAACACGATTTTCTCCCATCTTAGCCTGGGATGAATATTTGCTAATACACATTTTCTTGACATGTGAGGTTAACCATTTACTTAATAATTACTTCCATCAATTTACCCATGATGCACATTAAGCTTACTGGCCTATAGTGACTCAGATAAGTCCAATCACCTTTTTTAACATTTAGCATTTTGATCTCTGAGTAATAAATGCATACCATCTCAATTCCAACCATTTAAGACCTACTTGTATGTATTGTGAAAAGATCAGAGACAGCAAGTGAAAAGGGTGTAGCAAAGTGAAAAGAAAAGGAAAGAAACAAAGCTGAGCTCTCTGGTGTGGTTTTTTTTTTTTTTTAAATTGTACTCCCACTGATGTGCTGATTCCTATCACTGATTGATACAATATGATGACTTGTGGTGACTTGGGGGCTATGAATTCTGAACATCCGAAGTGGCAAGGAGTCAGAGATGAGTTTAGGTAGGCTTCTCCAGGGCGCCATTCTTTTCACTGTGGAAAAATCAGATGAGTTTCAGCACAACCCAAAAGATGTTTCCTGGTGTTACCTTCACATCAGTCCCCTTACAGCTTGTGATATTCCCTCACATATTACTGTATTTATATAAATTAATGCTAGTAGTATCATCATGTGTATAAAGTTCAGAATAATCTTAACTTCTATTTCCAACTAACATGTAATACATCATGACTCTTCAGTGCCAAAACAATCTATATATACTGTATAAAAGCCAAATACCACTGACTCACTCATCACAAAATCTCCCAAACCATGAGGACTTGGGACTTGAAATTTGGAATGTAGGTTACCCTTGGCCCATAGGTGTTCGCTCAGAAATGGTTTTAAAAATTTCGTGGTCCAAGTGCGAAATTTATTATAGTTTTTTAGACCCGTTTGTATGTCTGTCCACTTTTCGCAAGAGAACTACTTAACAGATTTAGATCGGGTTTTTTTCTATAATTTGCTTGAACATTCTGTTGATTTTGCAACTTTCTTATCAGAGATCGCTTTTGGTACCGATTTATTAGCACAAATCCAAGAGAGAGAGACTCATCGGGCTGCGGGGAGGGATGCGGAGCCTTCCTCACTCACACATCTGCCTCGAGGCGTAACCTTAACTCCGCTACTACTTAACGGATTTAGATCTTTTTTTTCTATAATTTGTTTGAACATTCTGAGTGATTTTGTGACTTCTCTCATTGCGCTAAGAATCATAGTTTGCTTGCAGGAGTGATATATTTGTGCTAATCTGAGACAGAGTCTGCAGGCAGAGGGGAGGAGGACGAGTGACGTCAGTGGTAGGGAGCTGGGCCGGGCACTCCTCTAATACGTGGGCAAAGCCGCGGGGGATGGCTAGTAACTATATAAAATCAAGTGCCTGTTTTCATTTTTGTGGGTTTTTAAACATTATTCCTAGAATTTGAATCTAGGGATTGAGTGATAAGGTTGTAAAATGTTGCGCTGTTCAACACTTGTGCTTCAGAGCCCCAGAGACCTGAATTCAATACCTTTCTCAGTTACTGGGACGTTTTCATATCCTGCCCATGTGTAGATTTTCTATAGGTATTCTTGCTTCATTTAACTTTTCAAAGAAATGAACATTATGTAGGCAAATCAAAAGGGAGTATTCTCTTTAAAAATAGTTCCTAATTTGCACCCAGGGTTGTCAAGGTATTGTGACAAGTGCTTGGTAGGCAAGATGTTTCTAGAGGCAAGGGCATCACCAGCATGTTCAGACAACTGCAGTGAAGAAAGAGCCACTTCGATAGCAGGAGACCGGAGCTCATTGGGTGCATTAGGCCTTCTACCTGTGCTGGATGGCACAAAAGGACAACAGGCAGGGCACCACCAAAGAGAAAATTGATTGCAAGTTCAAATTCAAATAGATTGTTGTGTACACATAGTACAATGAAAATCTTGTTTGCCTGTCTTCCACCGACTACTGACAACAAATGCTGAATACATCAATGATGATGAATGCAATGTATACACAACAAATAAAACATTAGACAATAAATACCAGAAATACATTGGATCTATTGTGCAGTTGTTAGCAGGAACAACTCTTGAGTTGGCTTATCACTTGTGGATAAAAACTATCCCTAGTGTCCCTAAGTGTAGAGGTGTGAGTTCTAAAGGTCCTGTAGAATTTGCCAGGATGAAGTAGAGAAAACATGATTGTGCAGTGTAGCAGATTTTTTATTAAAACAATGTTATATATTTATTGGACGGACAGGTGCTGTGCACCAGTAATACCGTATTTACGCGTGTACCACGCGCACATTTTTTCCTGAAAATTAGCATTAGAAAATCAGGCATGCATCATACACGGGGAAATGTAATTCTGTAATGTTTACTTCTTCTGCTTGGGCTCGCTCGCTCGCTGTCTCTCTTGCTCTCTCTTACTAAACACTTCCTGTACAATCACAACGCATGTCGTACATGGGGCAAAACGATTTTCGCGATTTTCTTTGCAAAAATTACGGTGCGCGTCTTACACGAGGGCGCATGGTACACAAGTAAAAACGTCTAAGCCAACTACAGCTGCCTCTGTAGTACTTTGTGATCTTGAGCTTAACTTTAATACGTACATGAAAACCATAAGACCTGTTAGTGATAAAATTATCAATACATAAAATGTCGCTCAGAACAGTTGTTTGAAAATACAGTTGGGTCTCCCCGTCTTTAGTGTGATGTGTAGGAGCCTCTGTGCATGACACAATTATTAGATTTCTCTAACGTAAAAGAACGCCATTTGATAGGCAATACTTTATCAATTTGTAAGTTTATTAATGTGTATGTTGAAGCTGCATTGTGTAACACGGATAACCTTTTAATTGTTGATATTAAAACCAACAATGCTAGTTTTTATTCATAAATAACCCCGTGAGAAGAAAGCATTTAAAGTTGGATGTTGATGGGTTATTATTATTGACTGGACAACGGCCAATGGGTACAATAAATATTACATTTTCATCACTTACGTTTTGTGCTGAATTATTCCTGGATGGAAAAAAATGAATAACATGAAATCCGTTGTTTCAGTCTCATGTGGCTTAAATTCATTTCCGAACTGTTTTGTACGGCAGTGAGGATTGGCACCTCTTTGTGACCGTAGATAAAAACATTCAGGATTTCAGAAACATCAAAGAGAGAAGAAAAAAGAGTGTTGATGCCCAGGGTAGACGTGTGCAGTGTTCGGCCAAATGCTAGAGGGTTGCAAAGCCAGCAGGTAATAGTCAAATCTGGATGGGCAGACTAGCACAGGGCTGGGGTTCTGTTTGCATATTTAAGAGGAGAATTGACAGGACACCACTACCCTCCCACTCTTCACATATGTTAACTTAGCATTGTAGACAAATGGACAGCTGAGAGGTTGCTTTGGAGTCTCAGGCCTTCACAGGCAAATCAAGGCTCAGGTGTACAGTAACACCATAGGTTGCTAAAGTCTTCTGTATACCCTCATGTGTCTGAATTATAGAAATTATACCCCATGAAAATGATTTAGGGGTTTGGCCAGAAGCGACCCAGACACTGAGCACAAAGCTACCTCACAGATAGAAGCACTTTAAGGAAAAGAGAGAATGAAGTAAGGGACACAGTCTGGTGGCAGACAATAGGATGGGAGGTGGCAAAGCAGGGCTTGGTTGAACTTATAGATGGGCAAGAGAATGAGCCTCCCCACCTAACAAGCAATCCTGTTTATGAAGGTCCACAGTGACAGCAGATATTCTTGTTTAATAATTTGTTAATTTTATGAAATGAACATACCTGCAGAGGATCACCACAAGAGACCCCCTCTTATTACATAGTATATTCTGCTTTCCCATGACCAGGAAATGGATAAACTGGATTCAGAAAATAGATGGGTGGATTGCAGAAATACATACTAATTATGTAAGAAATGTTTTTCATATGCTTCTGTATTTCTTGTTAATGGTAAACAATTAATATTTCTTCTGAATTGGCTTTACATTAGCATAACATTTATAATGTCTTACATAGAAATAAGGTGTAATATATCAAACAGGTGTTTGGGGCAAAGTATTTGTTTACAGTAAAGTGAAAGGGAGTGCCTTTACTATGAATCAGCTGCATTATTCTGCATTTACAGTATGTCAGACTATTGTTGCAACACTCTGAGGTGTTAAGAATAATCATTTAGGATAATCAATCATGTCTTCCAAACTGACTTCACCCATAAATACACCTCATCTCCATTTTCTGTATTATTGAATGCTTCTTTCCTTTTCCATTCCTTTCTTTGGTTCACGGATGCCAAGTCAAGATTGTTCTTTGGGTCACATAGCAGAAAAGCCTGTCAGAAATACGTCTGTCATGCTGTTTAATCCTTACTGTGCAACGATCATTCATTACACTGAAGAACGTACAACAAAGTCACACAAAAATGATCAGATCTCACTGAATACAGGATTCTTCTATACTTCATTTCTCTCCAATGAAACTTAAAGCAAAGCCAGACATGAATAAAACAAATATGAAGAAAAGCAGTACGTTTACCCTTCTTAAACCATTCAATTTAAGGTAAATGAACGTTTAAATAAAAAAGCTGTACTAATAACAAGAAAGTATATGTTAACATTCCACTGTTAAATTCTAAAACAAACACAACATAGTTAAAGGTGTTTAAAAACAAAAATGTATACAGTATATAGAGCTATTCGCCAAGATTTAAACCAAACCTTTTTACAGTCCACTGAATTCATTTCCCCTGTGTCTACCTAATGTAAAGCTAACCACTGCACAAAAGCACCAGCCACTACACACAAACTCAAAAAAACATTGATTATGTAAAAAAATAAAATAAATAAATAAAATACAAAATGCATGCCAAAGACAAAAGAGTGGTGGAAACAATAAATACCAACACAATGTGCAATCAGGAGATATCCAGTTTAAGAAGAACGCTTGGGTGGTGTACTTTTCTTGCATAAAGTAAACTAAATTATCTAGCAAACAAAGGATAGTTGGGCACAGTGCTAAGTATTTGGATCAGTTCAGTCCAGTTTAGTATTATGTAGTGCTCTTCATTGACTACAGGCTTAGTGCTCTGCCACAAATGTGCAATATATCAGTATTACGTTCATCGTAAATCGCTAAGCCTTACAATATTCACATACACTTAAACAAAGGTAAACACACATTAAAACAAAGCAATTTCAATATGATTATCATGAACATATGACACAAGTCTGGTAACATCACAATTGCTAGCAATTTTGGAAAAGGAAAAGAAAACCCAACAAAATTTCTGGAGAAAATAAACCTGTGACAGGGGTCCATGGTCAGTTCTCAAAGATAGTTCTGGTACCCTTGTCTAAATGACCACCCACCTCCTCCAGGGAATTTGTGTGGGATATCATAGATAACATCACCATACACATCTCCAGTGGTGGCAACTGTGAAGCAAGTATGGAAGACACAGTGCATACTGAATGTTTAACGATACTTACTTAACAAACATTACTGATTATTAAAATGGCAGTTCCTACTTCATACGCATTCTTTTGTTCTTTCTTTATACTGTTTCCATTTTGTGTGATGCCTGTCCGTTATCACAGTTCTTGCTGCTGAGAGCTATGATGACATGCTGTGTTGTGAACATAGCTGCACAGGACTCCTACAACAGCTTCATAATGTTAATAGTTTTTGTCTTATGGCTCCAGGAACCTGTACTTCATCCTGCACACTCTATTTGTAAAGCCTTCCCAGTGAGAAATTCATTCACTCGTTGCCTCCTCAGTTGTGCATCCTCATTCAGAGATGCTGGACATGAACTGATGCTGCTGGATTCAGTATGAATAATCCAGCTTCTGATTGTGAGTGAGGGTGTCTTCTTTTCACAGCAGGTTCTCTCTCTTCAGGCTTGCTACACTCGTTCCTCACCTCCTGAGTGAATATTGGACAACAGCACAGATGTCACTCTTGGTTTGCTGTGCTCTTAATTTCATGTTGTCAATCGGAGCTGATGAATGCAAACTTTGGCAATTTGATTCACAGTGAATCGTAATTAACCAGACAATCTTAAGATGAACCAGGTGACCTCCTTCTACCCCAGAGTGACTACTAAGGCTCCTGACTGCAATGGTGTTCTCTTTCACAGTGGCTGCACATATCCATGTGCATTTTCTGTGCAATCTCTAGCTCCTCCCACATTCCAAAGACACACATAGTACAGGAAGTATGTTGGTTGGTGGCTGTGAGTTGGCCCGATATCTATAAGAGTGACTGCATGCCATGTAGTTATTCATTTCAGGGCCACCTTGGATTAAGCAAATAAAGAAAATGGATGAATGATAGGACAAAGGTTTTCTGCAGAAAAAAAAAATTATGACACACCAATTACATGTGTAAAAGGCGCTATATAGCACCTGATCCAGCACAGACCACGCAGAGGCAGGTGTACAAAAACACACAGGCTTTTATTTTTCTTCAGCTGTGTGACACGTCTTCCCCGTGCCACACAGCCCTAACACAGTCCCAAAGCACAAGCAATACTCTTCCCTCTCTGGTACCACCACTCCTCCCAGGCAACCTCGTCCTCTTCCTCCCGTTTCTGGCTCGTCAGTGGTGGAGGCTGGCTCATTTTATACCCCCAGGGGAAGTGTTCCAGGTGCTTGACCACCTGGTCCTAATTGCACCTCCGGGTGGGGCTGAAGATTCGTCCAGCCAGGCTCTTGAGTCGTGGCAGCGCCCCCTAGCGGCCACCCCCTCTCCCAACCAGGCTGTAGAGGACTCAATGTCCTAGGGAGCCACGTGGGAGAGTGGGAAATGAACATTGGCCAGGGAGGCTGCCACCTAGCGTCCCGGGGGAGGTAATGAGCTGTCCATGATGGCTCCCCCGGAACATATGTAGCAGGGGCGTCCCGACCGGGCATGGGACCCGGCTGTCCTTCACAAGTCCCCTCCCTCAGATGAGGCTTGCGGGGCTTTGACCCTCTTCCGGTCCCTCACGGCGTCCTGGCCAGGTCATTGCCCCTGGCATCCCTGACACATGTTAGACTTTATTAAGGTTTAGAGCAATACAGATTTTAGGTCATGAGTCAGGGTGACATAGTAGTAATATTATTATTGTCATGTATGCAAAGATCAATGAAATAGATAGATAGATAGATAGATAGATAGATAGATAGATAGATAGATAGATAGATAGATAGATAGATAGATAGATAGATACTTTATTAGTCTGTCAGTGGAACAGGACAGTGACAAAAGTCTGTCACTGAAGCTACTCCTCTGTCTGGAGATGACACTGTTAAGTGGATGCAGTGGATTCTTCAACTAACTTGCATTTCTTATCAGCATGCAAACATCACCACACTCTCGTGCCACAATAAGTGTGAACATGTTAAAGTACTGTACATAGTTTTAAGTTAATTAATACAAGCAGAAATCAGCATACCTGATGTACTCCTCATCTCTGTTTTCATAACACTTGTTCACTGACACTCCCAGTATTGATACATACTGCATTGTGCTAGAAATGCTGAATTGTTCTTTTCAAAGAACTCTGAAAAATAATTCAAGACTAACAACTCTGTACTCTTGTACAAGCATGTTGGCCAATCAATGCAATACGGTGAATACAAAGCTTTCAGTACACCCAAGCTTTACTTTCCGAATCTCACTCTACTTCTCTCTTTGGACTTCAGTGTCTCCACAGAAGATCAGCAATTGATTTCACTGCCATAAACATACAACAGCCACACATTTTAATTTTATGCCCTTGCATATTTTCCAATGTGATTATGTTGTCTTGAAACTGGAAACAGATACAGCAACTGATCAGCCAATTGTTTAATATAAAAAATGTTTGTGGCATTATTGTGAGTTCCATCCGTTTGCTTTCTATTTTCATATGCTGCTGGCCTTCAACTTCTCCCATCATGTTCTGTTGCTTGGTAACCCTAAGCAGACAGCAGTGAAGTCATAGGAGCATTGGGGTGAAAACCCTTTGTGATTCAACAGTATGCAATCCCTCATATTGTGAAAGGCTTACAGGGATTTCTGTTGAATTACGTGTGTGTGCATTTGCTCCATGGACTGTACTACTCGTCCAAATATGGCCTCTCAATACATCTCATGCAACTCTTTTTTCATGGCCTCTGAGCTTGGGATCAAACTGACGTGCCAATTGTCCTAATTACCTCCATATCCTCTTTCCCAGTATCATGCCTCACACAAGGACAGGCGTACAGAGTAAATTGAGCTAACCAGGGACTTCATTTATACAAATTTAGTGTCAATACAAGCATGAAAATATGTGCACACCAAAAAACTGGAAAATGCATATGCCAAAAAAAAATCAGATTTATAAAACTCGGAATATGTACATTTCTATACAATTTGCCCTTTATAAATCACAATTACCTTTTAATGTGCATGAAACACCCCCCTGAAACGTCCTTATATAGAGCATGTTAATCAGCCTCATAAACATGCAATCATGATGCCACAGAACTTCATTGACTCACTCGTGATGACGTTAAGACCCCATCACCTGCATTCAAGAGTGTCTGGCTGTGCTCCACAACTAAGAGCACAATATCATGCACACCATTATAGTGCCTATCCTCTCTGTTCTGGGGGTCAGGGAAATGCATAAAGTGCCAGCTGGCACATGTAATGATGGGATTGTTGTTACAATTAATAGTACTGGCCATATGAAAAACTGAGGGCTTACCAACAAACCAGCTGTCACGTATGGCACCATCATGTCTGTCAAAGCTACTTTGCCTCAAAATAAATGAATCACTGGCTGACCCAGGCCACAAGGGGCAAAACATTTTGTCACCCACCTCATGGCATCACAGGTGATTTTTGCATTAATGATATGTAACAGCTTATGGTTAACAAAAACAGATTAATTCTCGTTAAGTTCTCTTATTGCAATGTAAGTGCAGTAAATTTCTGCAAATAAGTTAGGAAAAGTGAACACTGCTGCAAATTTCCTTTTTATGTTGACAAAAACATGTTTTATGCATGTGCACCGACACCACATGAAAACTGGATGTAGTGGCTCACCTGTTGGTTAATGACTTTTAGCACAGCAGTCATGATGGACTGAAGCTTGGCCGAGATGTTCCTGACTTGACTGCCCGTTCACTGAGAAGTGCCAACAGCTAGATGATATAAACTGACAAAAAAAAGTTCTTCAGCATCATTGGACCTGCTCCAAAGGGAACTAAAATAGAGTCAGTGCATCACATTCATGATTTTTGAGCTGTAATATGTTTGTCCGTCAACACACATAATATTAATGGCTTTGTGATATGCCTTATTATGCCTGTGAATCGACATTTGAATAATTTGGCTGCATTCCCCAACTTGATCGAGGGTTTCCTCATTTCCAAGTTTTTCCAAAATGTTGCACACACATCAGTCTGAGCTGTTGTAAATATACTGTATGCATGTACCCCTGTCAAGTTTTCTTTTATAATTTTCAACATTTGCATGGAAAGTTGTGCACATTTTAACTCTCTATTTGTGTGCACGCAAGCTTTATAAATGAGGACCCTAGAGAGCAAATGTCAATAAATTAACCACAGAGTTAGCAACCAAAACTTTATCTAAAATACATATAAACCCAATACAGTAGCCCAGATTCAAATATCTAAATTCATGTTTTTGAATTTTTTTTTTTTTTGCTTAATCTGCAAATTCAGATGCACTGCATCAGGTTTTAAAGTGTCACTCTAATGACATTATAAAGCACAACTTTCTTGCATTCAGCAACAGCATCTTGGCAAGGTGACTTTAAAAAGGTAGCATCCTGAGAAAAACAAGATGGTGTTAGAGAGATGCAAAATATTTTCAACTACATTAAAAACTACAGTTTGTCAAAAATAAAAGTAAGAATAGGATTTAGTGACTCAATAAAAATATTAAATAAAGTAAACTATATGAAAAAGAGCTCAGAACCATAAAGAAAATTTATTAAATGATCATAGTTCATAACACTCACTAAAACTGTACTACAGTTTCTTCTGTATTGAATAAGTATGTGTAGGACAGTTGTCAGTTTGTAGTTTACTTTTTTTGAGAGTTCTGATTTTCTATAAAAATTACAAATCTCAGTTTTAAAACTGCAAGCCAGTTTCATGTAACTCTTTAAATGTGCCCTAAACACAAGCAGCAAAGACTAACTGACGCAACTTCTGACAACAGAACACTTAAACAGGAATGAGAAAGAAGAGCTTCAGCGAGTGAGAAAAGAAAAAAGGAATGTCTCAAAGTAATGAACAGAAAGAAATACAAAAATAAAATGATGAAAAAAGTCTGGGAAAATAGGCACCCCATTCTTTAACGTATTGTGATTTCAATATATTTCAAAGTGTAAGTCAATGCATAAGTCTCTTTTACTGTACAAATTATTATCAAATGTAGATTTCTGTAAATATGCAAAAGAATTCACTAAGCTGTGAGTTTCATGATAAGCATCTCTTCCCCAAGGCTGGGGTGTGTTAAGATTGCAGGTATTGGGAAATGTTTGACGCGAGCATTGGTTGTGTTATGTATCGCCAGAGGGACCGATTTGTGGTTGGAATCCCACTGCACCTGAGATGAATGAAAGAATAATTTTCCATGCTGGCAGCTGGATTGTTTTGTTAACTGGGGTCAATCACCTTGTTAGACCAGGGACTGTTTGGCATCTTGCGGATACAATATGGAACATTTACATGTGTCAAATCCACTAACCCTGTATGAATAACTTTTCTGACCATCATAGTTTAGCCAATTGGGTTCACATATTAATTGACTGAGCACTTTATAGTAATGAAAAACATAATCCCGTTTAAATTGGGATAAAGTTGGCCAAATGTCATTCTATCCCTCTAATTGTCCCCTTCACTAATTGAATATCTCTTTTTTCCCTTCACCACCTAATAGCTAATGTGTGGTAAGCATACTGGTTCAAGAATTGCTGCTGTCACATCCTCTAAGTGGATGCTACAAGCTAGTGATGGCTGAAGTGGTTCCCCACTGTCTATGTAAAACAATTTGATTAGGTTAGAAAAGTGCTATATAAATGTAATTAACTGACTATGAATTCTTTACTTACTCTCCTCTTTCTCTTTGATACATGTCTTTTTAACACAGGTCACTATAAAAATACCTTTTAGCCAGCCACAGTTATGAGTATTAAACCTTTCATTATAACCAGAGTAGCCTCTATTTTTTGCATAATGATAATTCCAGGAACATTTCTTCTGTTTTATTTAGTGGATCCACCGTTGTGTAACTCATTTATTTTCCTTAATGTCAACAGGAGTAGACTGATAGTTGGCAGCCTTGAAGAAAGTATTGTCACTGATAAGCTAAGCTAGGGGTAACTGTGACCTTTATTGTTGACTAATTAGTATTATTATATTAAAACCATGATGAGAATCATAAGGAACGTCTAGTAGGGCAGCAAGAATTGTCAAAAACAAAGAGACGCCTCAAATCAATATGTACTGTAAAGCTTCTGGGAATAAAAGATACCTTTAGTGAAGGTAGAAATGCTCTAAGAAAGCTTGCAGCAAGAAAATATAAAGCACATGAAGTATGTGAAAACACCTCTACCCGCTTAACTCCATCAAGGGGAATTCACTTTTGAATATTGATTCACTAACCCTCATTTCCCTCAGTTGATAATGACTCACGTCATCCAAAACTGAGATATCATTACTATGTGGTGCCCATGGTGCCTCCAGATGGCACACTTTTTTGAAACCTGGACACCAATAGTCATGAAACCAAGATGGACTGGGCAATGAAAGCACATAGCAAGAATAGGAGTATTTTCAAAAAACAGTGTTGCAAAGCAAAAGTTCAGTGCAGGTTCTTCAAAGAAATATAAATAACCCATAATAAGAACTATTTTTTTGTGGAGGCTAACATGCAACAAAATGAAAAAATAATCCATTACATAAGAAAACATCTAAGGTTAAAACACAGTGAGGACCTGTCTCTTGATAAACCATTCATGAGATTTGGTGCCTCTTTTTGACATCTCCTCCGCTTACTCTTTTCGGTCACCTCAGCAAGACGAGAGGTCTACCAACAGGCGTAGTCAACCATTTAAATCTGGCCCATGTCTCCACCACCAGCCCTTAGTATCTGAGGGGACCCTGTAATCCCTGCTCTATTCTCCCACCACCATCAGTGGGAGCCCACTCAGATTAGCTGGTCACTTCAGTTCATTGAGCACTAAGCAGGAGCGACCCTACCCAGGATTGCCATCACTACTCCGCTCACGGCAACATTCTCAATTGGCTGCCTCCTTGCTGTAGCAGCACAAACTCAGACACGATCCTACCTGACTTTATTTCTTTCCATTTTCATTTAAACTCTGGTCTCTGTGTTTTCCATCTCGCCCTTTTCTTTCACTAATGAAGAAATTGTCCAAGCCTGACGTATCTGCATGTGAAGGCAAGCTGCGCCAAATCCCTCACGAACACCCCAGGGTTACTCATCCACACTACTGTAACAGCCCTTTGTGTCCTGTAACTACTCTCTATTTACTGTATATAGGCTTATAGAGTCGCTACTATCACATTTACAGAGTACAGTGAAATTCTTACTTGCATTTGCTGATCAATATGCAACACATCTCCAAACTCCAGGAACATGATTGGTGAGTATACCCATATTACCTCAAAACTTCTGTCTTCCTAAACTGAAAAATCTCAGAACATACTTACTATATCAGACCTTAAAAAGCAACTGTTTATTGAAGAAAAAAATCAACATCTTTTAATTGTGGGCAAATGCACTCACACCAAGCCAATTAACTGAACCTGCAGATGAAAACCAGAATAACCATCGAGCAACTCACTTGAACAGTGGACACAAGTACAAACATCACACTGATAGTGACTGGGCCGGAACTCAAACCTAATTGATATATCGCTATGCTGTCATACTTGAACCCATGTCAACATTAACTCCCTCTCGAATGTCAAAGGCTATGCAACTGAAGTGTAAATCTTGACAAATGCACCTGGATGAGATATTAGACCAATATAGCTAACTACGAAGACTTTAATAGACTGAATGGTCTCCTCCCATTTGTCAAACTTTACAGGTTTCCAAGAACTATTTGTAAAGAATGAAAGATGAGGTTTCAGATGATTTTTCATTTAAAAAAATGACTTGTGCACACCCTATCAGTATTCATCTTTTTTTCCTTTACACAAGTGCTTTCAGGGCTCGGATTGGCTGCTTTGATGAGGGTGTGTGTGTTTTACTGAAGCATGTAGTTGCCAGGATGACAGAAACATGAAATGTGTCCTAAGGCAGTGTCTGTGTGTGTGTTTGTAATTGTGTTTATTTGCTCTATATGGCAACTGGGAGCTTTCACAGCACATTACAGAAAAACTGGTAGGATTACGACAAGCAGATTTTTCACTCTATAAACTATTTTTTTCTTGTCATTCTGGGCAGGTGTGCGAAACACTGGAATTCCAAAGATCCTATTTTGAGCTGTACTGTTCAAAACACTCCGGTTTGACTGAGCAAATGTATTACCTCTGTACTAAGCAAATTCATGTGTTTTATATAATGTGAGCTTATGCCTTTAGGAAAACATTAACTGGAAGTGTCCTGGGAAACTGGCAGATACCTTACATGGTATCACTGCTGTATCAGAAGGCACAGTGATGCCCACAACAGAAAAAAAAAAATTAAGAAGACTTCTGTCCTGTTTAAATACAGCTCCAGGCCCTAAAGCCTTTTGACTCATCATAAAGTCAGGAGATGTCCGAAGTCTGTGCTTATTGACACAGCTAACAGCATTCTATTCTTGGATATCTCTAGGTGTTATCATTTTGCTCTATTCCTGTCGAAGGTCCATAATTGAACAGCATGCATTTCCTGGCGGTGTGGTTGGGGGGAGAAGCTACACTGATAGCGTGATAACGTTCAGACAGATTTATTTGTTCAGGGCTATAAGTGAATAATTCACTTTCGGTTTCATTTATCAGCATTTCTCTTCCTTTTTAAGCTTACTCTATGGGTGAATGTAAATTTAATTATTTTTAATTAGGCAGTAGGTTGAGTTATCTGTAGATGAATGGGTGCTTGAGGGAAAAGAATCTTATCAAAGGAATCTGGCTAGTTTAAAAAGCCATACATGAAACTCATGCTGGAAAACTAAAAAAAAAAAATCAGGTGTAGTGAGCTGTGATAATATAACACCCACATTGTCCATTGTACCATCTCCAAACCTTACATTGCTTACCATGGTAAAGGTCACAGGTCTAGTACTTTAAAGGAATTTTAACACAGGTCACTTTGGGGCAGGGAATTAAGAAGAAAGCATTTCAGATAATTTTGTCTAAGAACAAGAGAACTGTTGAATTGATTAAAACTGTTTTGCTTTGCCAGATTTGGTTTCCGCTACGCTTAGAAAGACAGGAAGGTGACACTTTGATTATTATGTCATTCTCACTTGAAAAGAGAAGGCCTCTTTAAAATTTTTAGCATGAGAACAGCAAATCCAATATAGACAAATTAAACGAGCATTATACAGAATTCAAATAAATACTGCCTCCTGCTGATTTCTCCCTCTTTTCCTCAATCTAGATGTACTGATACTGATACAAGTTCAATTTTGTTTTAGGAGGTCCTTTAACACACAAGATTTGTTGCCAACTCACAGTGGCTGGCTACTAGTGCTATAATTACTTATTCACTCACTCACTCACTCATCAAGAAAAACACTATTTCCCAATTAGTTAAAAATCTGAAATTTTAAATGATTTTACATGTAACCCAGCCACAGGGGATGCATAATACAGTGTGCTTCTTCATGCCAGTTCCAAGCCCAGATAAGTGGGGGATGGGGAGGATGTTACGTCAGGATGGTCATCGGGATAAAAGTTTGCCAAATGAATATGTGGATAACAATACAGACATCCATATCGGATCGGTCACGGCTGGTGGTAACAAAGGCTGTTATCAGTACTGTTAGCCAACAGGGTGCTGGTGGAAATTGGGCTACTATTGGCCGAAGAAGAAGAAGAAGGGCAAGAGGAAGGTAAATAGAGTGGAAGTGAGGGTAGGAACTTTAAATGTTTGCAGGATGACCGGTAAAGAGAGAGAGAGTTAGCTGATATGATGGAGAGAAGGAAAGTTGATATATTGTGCATGCAAGAGACTAAATGGGAGGGGAGTAAGGCCAGGTGTATCAGAGTCAGGTTTAAATTGTTCTACCAGTGTGTAGTAGCAGTGACAGATGCATTCAAGTTAGAGATGGGATTACATCAGGGATCAGCTCTGAGCCCTTTCTGAATTATAATAGTGATGGACAGGTTGACAGATGAGATTAGACAGGGGTCCCCGTGGACTAGGATGTTTGCTGGTGACATTGTGATCTGTAGCGATAGTAGGGAGCAGGTCAAGGAGATCCTGGAGAGGTGGAGATATGCTCTAGAGAAGAAAGGAATGAAGGTCAGTAGGAACAAGACAGAATACATGTGTGTGAATGAAAGAGAGGTCAGTGGAATTGTGAGGATGGAGGGAGTAGAGTTGGTGAAGGTGGATGAGTTAAAATACTTGGAATCAACAGTACAGAGTAATGGGAAATGTGGAAGAGAAGTGAAGAAGAGAGTGCAGGCAGGGTGGAATGGGTGGAGAACAGTGTTAGGAGTGATTTGTGACAGACAGCTATCAACAAGAGTGAAAGGGAATATCAACAAGACAGTAGTGAGATCAGCTATGTTATATGGGTTGGAGATGGTGGCACTGACCAAAACACAGAAAACAGAGCTGGAGGAGGCAGAGTTAAAGATATTAAGATTTGCATTGGATGTGACAAGGATGGACAGGATTACAAATGAGTACATCAGAGGTCAGCTCAGATTGGACAGTTGGGAGACAAAGTCAGAGAGGTGAGATTGGGTTAGTTTGAACATGTGCAGAGGAGAGATTCTGGGTATATTGGGAAAAGTATGTTAAGGATAGAGCTGCCAGGTAAGATGAAAAGAGGAAAGCCTAAGAAAAGATGTATGGAATTGGTAAGAGAGGACATGCAGGTGATGGGTGTAACAGAGCAAGATGATGAGGACAGGAAGATATGGAACAAGATGATCTGCTGTGGCAACCCCTAACCAGGAGCATCCTGAAAAAAGGAGAAGACGAAGAAGAAGACAATAGGATTGTACATGTGAAATTAGTAGGCATCTGCTAAGAAATTACATTTTGATATATCAAAATTTAGGAAGGGGTAAACCCCACACCTGCAACAGTAAAACTAAATAACCCAAATCTCAAAAACATTTTATTAATTTGATTGAAATTTGGGGTGATATATTGGAAAAAAATAAATTAGCCGACTCATGCTTTTTTATTTGTCAATATTTGTCAGTAATAATATTGCAGTGAATAAGCTATTATCAGGTACCACGTCATTTCTTTGGCTCAGCCCTGAAAGGCAATTGTGTAGAGAAATGGGGGCCCACAGCTCCTGCAAATGAACACGTTTAGCACAGGAATGTCACTAAACAACCTGTGGCTGTAATTGTGGATATACTGTAAATGGGTCTGACGGTGAGTGAAGAAGACGAAGTGTCCTGCACAGGAAAAGGAGACTGGATAAAGTGTTGCGTGGATAATGAACTGTGAAGTGGAAGTGGAAAAGTTAAGCTAAGCTTAAGTAAGATGTGCTTAGCATCCATACTATATAATTCTAGACTACTTGGCAGACACTGTGGCTGTCAGTGACCATAAGTTCAAAGCAAAAGTTTAAACACTAGCATAACTCAGTTAACAGGTCATCCATGACCTCAAGAGAGAATGGCTGGAAGCTGCATATATTTCACAATATTATTTCTTTTGACCTGTTCTTTATGTACAATCCTCACTTCTCTCCTTTTTTAACCACACTCCTTCACAAACAGTTCGTCCCTTGGTTGTCTACATTTGAGTCTGTTGATATGAGTGTCTGCATAAAATTTTGCAAGGGGGAGGCAAAATTTTCTATGAGCCACAAAATTAAGGAATATTCATTGAGACCAATAGAATTAATAAGAATGAGATAAACAGTTTATTTGGTAACTATTAAACAGCAAAATAGAAAATAACCACAAATAGTATATATTTTATTGATTTTAAAAGGCATTTTTTTACAATAAGCATTTCAGTTAGTGATATTATGCTGTATTCCAATAAAATGGTATTGCAACAATTATTTGCATGTGTATCCAGTGTTCACTGTAGCACTGTGCTCTGGCTTTTTATTATTTGCGTATGTAATGAGCAGAATCTTTGAGTAATATGCATGTGTCATTGGTGAAGATAATAAGGTGGGAATCTTAATACCACCTTAATTGTATGAGAGATAAATCACTGTTGCTTGAATAACAGATGAAGTCGGCAATTTTTTGTCTGAACTTGTTCATAACTTTGACAGTTCATTCTTACACTCAAGAATATTAGTTAGGTAAAAGCATCATTCACACCTAAATAAACCTGCATCTAACGTACTTTTCTTTTTACACTTTTCTACTCTGCAAGCCATTGCATATAATATTATAG